>NC_089588.1:121949132-122169181 GCF_019320115.1 Miscanthus floridulus
TACTTCTCCTCCACTCAGTCAGGCATCTTGTTAGATCGAAAAATATGGTTGAATAGCTTGGTTAGCCATACTATAGCTATAGTCCCCAAGGCATCGCCACACCTCGATTGGGATACTATCCGGTCCCATCGCCTTACCTCCTTTCATCCTTTTCAACGCCTCTCTGACCTCAGATTCTTGGATTCTCCGCACAAAGCGCCTATTGGTGTCATCAAAAGAGTCATCCAACTAAAAGGTTATGTCCGTATTCTCACAATTGAACAATTTGTCAAAATACTCTTGCCATCGATGTCGGATCTCATCCTCCTTCAACAAGAGATGCTCCCTTTCATCCTTAATGCACTTAACTTGGTTGAAGTCCCTTGTCTTTCTCTCACGAACCCTAGCCATCCTATAAATGTCCTTCTCTCCTTCCTTCATACTCAAATATTGGTAAAGATTCCTCGTACGCTCTACCCTTTGCCACACTTATAGCTCGCTTTGCAGTCTTCTTTGCCACCCTTGTACTTCTCTATGTTGTCCACACTCCTATCATGGTACAAGCGTCTATAGTATTCTTTCTTCTCCTTAATAGCCCTTTGGACTTCCTCGTTCCACCACCAAGTATCTTTAGCCTCGCCTCCACTTCCTTTGGTTACTCCACACACCTCTGAGGCCATCTTCTGAATGTTGGTTGCCATCTTCTCCCACATGTTGTTTATGTCCTCTTCTTCCTTCCAAGAGCCCTCTTTGATAACCCTTTCCCTGAATACCTCTGACGTCTCCCCTTTCAGTTTCCACCACTTTGTTCTTTCAATCTTAGCTTGTTTATCCCTACGGGCATGCACCTGAAAACTGAAAGTCTGCCACCAAAAGCTTATGTTGAGAAACAACACACTCCCCTAGGTATCACCTTGCAACCCAAGCATGCTCAGTTTGTCCTTTCTTCTTGCGAGGACAAAGTCAATCCGGCTAGAGTGTTGTCCGCTACTGAAGGTCACTAGATGAGATTCTCTCTTTCTAAAGAAAGTGTTGGCTATCATCAGGTCAAAAGCTACCGCGAAGTCCAGAACTTCCTCCCCCTCCTAATTCCTACTACCATACCCAAAACCTCCATGAACTGCCTCGAAACCTGCGCTTGTAGTACCTACATGCCCATTAAGATCTCCTCCTATAAAAAGCTTCTCACTACTAGGTACAGCTCTAATTCAGGCCATCTAAGTCTTCCCAGAACTATCTCTTAGCACTCTCATCTAGGCCTACTTGGGGGGCATACGCACTAATTATGTTCAAGACCATATCACCAACGACAAGCTTGACTAAGATAATCCTATCTCCTTGCCTTCTCACTCCCACCACACCATTCTTGAGGCTCTTATCAATCAAAACTCCTACACCATTTCTATTCGCGACTGTCCCTGTGTACCAAAGCTTGAAACCTGTACTGTCCACCTCCTTCACCTTCTGACCCTTCCATTAGTGAATACTATTTAATTTGCTTTACTTGAAGTTTCAAATTGTTATAAAAGATAGTCACAAGTTGATTTGAGTGAAGGCCTCTAAACAATTGAATGGGAAATGCTGAGTTCTTTTTATGCAAATTTATTAAGCTAGGACAAATAGTCCATTTTTCAGATGTATCTGTTTGCAAACTGCGAGCTTGTGACTAGTGCGTGTGTAGGCCTCGCCTTTTTTCAAAAAAAAAGAGGACAGAGCATTAGGTACGGTAGAGTTGCACCGCCTCACCTACCAGGTTATCTCTAGCCATTATGTCTAGGTTTTAAAATTCGCAATATAAACTACGCGTTTCTGGTGAGCGCCCTAGGAGCTCTATAGGAATACAACCCAAGGCTAGACCGTCCTAACACACACAGATTCAAGTTTTGGTATTACACAAAAAAGTAGATAACCGAGATATGGACAACGATGCAAACTAAGAAGTGGCCTTGCGTCTTCGCTGCTGCTTGCGTGGCCCATTTTCATCCGGGAAGAGCGTACGCTGTGCTTCGACATTAGACGTGTTCGGCCTAGCCTCGAAGAGCTGGTCGTAGGCCTTCCTTCTGGTTGGCGTTGATAGATCAAGATCAAGCCCATACGCTGCATGATTAGGGTCTCACCTCATCTGAAAGCAGGCACTCGAGAGAGACTCTGAGCCACTAGATGTTGGCTCTGTAGTGGTAGCATCGGCTTAGCAGTCGATGGCTGCTTGGGAGGTTGATGAATTAGTGGGGATTCCACCTTTTGCAACACTCGCTTGATGAAGTTCCTGAGGCAGCGTGCGACAGAGGTGTCACTGACCACGACCGGATGGTGGTCCCGCGGCGGCATGCTGAGTAGGTCAACATTCATCGCGGTCTTGGATGGGCCAAAGTCTGGTGGATAGCCCTTCTCGTCCTCCGTAGATACATCAACACCTGAGGGATAGAGGGGATGGAGGATTGCAGATGCACGCGCGGATGGCCTCCGATGGGGCCTCATTCGGAGAAGCGGTCATCGGAGTTGTAGACCGGCGCTCTGGTGAAGAGCCTCTCACGGTCCGGCTGACAGTGAGCAAGACTGCGAACTCCTCTACTATTGGGTCCTCTGTGATGTCAGGACCAACATGTCTAGCGTCCGGGCACGACGCTAGCGTCAACGGATCAGGCTAAGCGAGGCATTAAAGCGTACAAACAACACATATTATAGATTAGCTATATATTTATAGACATTTTGCAATCATATTGGGATGACATGACATGGTTAGAAGATTAACACCAGGAAATGCTTGTGCTCCTACTACTGCTGGCGGACCCAGCCGAAAATATGAGCTAGGGCAGACCGCTATATACATATAGCGAACTTCGCCGATGTATCGGTCTAACTATGTATGTATACCGTATATATATTGGTATATCACATAACAATTATATTCTAACATGTAATTCAGAAAACAAATGGTGCAGAAGAAGTTTGAACATGATTACCTTTCATATGAAAAGCACATAAGGAGAATTTTTGTTCCATAATCCAAATAATTTACCATACATGATATGATCAAAACAAAAATCATAAACAACCTGCAATTAAAATAAAATTTAGTAATGAGTAAGTGATAAATGAGGAAATATGTAACAAAAAATGTCAAACATACCAATCCTAAAACTCTAAGAGCATGGAGGCCGCTTTGGAGGTAAACTCATCTTCCCCCAATCCTGTGTTAAACCCATCACCGTCTCTAGCTTCATCTTTTCCCCCATGGCTTCATCTCCCCCATTCATAGCATCAGCATTCAACAACAACAATCACCAAAAAAAAAAAACAAAGCCGCCCTGGTCCAGCCGCCAGGGGCAGGCCACACATCGTTGGGATTATGGAGGCGAGAGCGAGGTCCGGATCCGGGGATGCTGGGACGAGGAGCACGGGCTGGAGCCGTCGCCACGCCGCCGAGCGTCCGAGACAGCGAGTGGTCGCGTGAATGGTTCCTGCTTCTGCTTGCCGACTGTCCCTAAGGGCTAAAGCCAAGGGGACTAGCGGGCTAGAAAATGGGCGACTGGGGTGGGCCTAGTTGGCCACACGGAAAAAGCAACGCTGGTGCGTCTTCAACCTCCCGTCGCTCGGTCGCTGTGACCAGCGCTCACACCTGGGGCTTGGCGGACGCCGTCGCTGGCCGGAGGATAGCATGGTAGGGACCTAAGGCGGCCGCCCTTGCTCGCCCTATATAGGTCGGTTCGCCTCTCTCCTTCTTATGACTTTATATGGGCCGCCATAGCGGTTGGATTGGCAGCCTTTCTGCGGTGGGTTAACAACTGTACGTACTCCTTTCCTTGGAAGGAAAAGCAGATGGAGGCAGCAGTTGATAGTGATAGCAGAAGCAGGTCCTCTCTTTCCGTCCCTCCTCATGTTCTATTTTTATTTTTATTACTACTCCGATCCGATCATATATATGCGTTGCTTGACTCACCTGCCTGAGCCTGCGGCATCCATGTTCAGCTTTTTTAGTCCATGCAAATGCAAAAGCACCCTTTTAGATTTGGATCGCCGGTGACGAGCCGCTGCCGTTGCTCCTCCATGTCAATCAGTGGCGACGGCGACATTTGGGTTGGGGTCTTTACTCTTGAGCGAAGACCAAGTAGTCAACAGCCTGTATAAATTTGGTCCAATTTTAAATAACTCATGGGCATGGTCGAGAGTCGAGATATGAAAACTCTAGTGGATAAATTAAAGCCACCAAGGAGAAAGCGAGGAGTAGAGAGGCAGAGACGACGCCCAGGCAGCCATGTAGAACACAAGAACAATATACACAGTAGAACCGTGGAAATTCAATAAAATTTAAAATCTATATGTGCTAATTTCGGTCAAAAACTTGGCCTCGAGTTTCTTGTCAAGAAAAGAGGCTGGATGAACTAGATCCAATTTAAAATACAACTCTATTGTGAATACGTCGACATAGGCATGGAAATGCAGTTGAGAATATAGAAAACCCTGTTAGTTTGATTTTCACCAATTGGCCCAACGACCAATCGGACCCCTTGACCGCGTCCTGATCGGGGACGCTTAACCGACCACTGGTCGGTGGACCTCTGTCACACAGCGCTATATATATAAAGAGAAAGGTGGGGGCCAGGGCATGAGAGTTTTCTCTCCAGACTCATGCAAGAATTCTTTAGAATCAAAATGGTGTTATTGGCACATTACCATTTAGAGTTACATCAGACGGATGTAAAGACGACATTCCTCAACGGGGATTTGTTTGAAAACGTTAACATGGCACAACCCAAAGGTTTTCTCGTGGAAGAAAAAGAATGTATGGGATGCCGCCTGTAGAAATTCATTCATGGGTTAAAAGTAAGTCTCTAGATAGTAGTATTTGAAGTTGATGAAACGATAAGAAAGTTTGGGTTTTAAAGAAAATGAGAAGGACAATAGCGTTTATGCGAAGTTCAAAAATGGAAAATTCATTTTCCACATCCTGTGAATAGATGACATTCTACTCACTAGTAGTGATGTTAATCTGTCATTGGAGAAGAAGTTTTGTCCTCAAGTTTCAATGTGAATGATCTTGGTGAAGCATCATTGGTTTTAGGAATCGAAATTCACCGAGATAGAAGAAATGTGAGTATTAGGACTATCGCAAAGGCATACATGGAAAAGATTCTAAAAAAAATAAAGTATGCATGCGAGTAAACCTACGCCTGCTCCTATAGTCTAGGGTAATAGATTTGGAAACTTTAAGTGTTCTAGGAAACGATATGAGATCGATCAAATGAACATGGTTCCATATGCTTCAGCTGTTGGAAGCTTGATGAGTGTACAAATACAAGTAAGAACTTACCCTGTCGTAGTTTACGTATCGGGGATATTTTGGCAGAAGTCTAGTCCAGATATAGATCACTGGAATGGAGTTGAGAATGTCTTGCAATTTTGCAAAGTATCATAGGCCTCATGCTGAGTAAGAAAGAATAAGTACTCTCAAATAGTTGATGGTACAAATGTTAAGCCTTGGCGAGATGTATAGTGAAATCCACAGTAGTTGCTAATACTCGCAGTTGGAGTATTATTGTGGAAAACTCCAAAGAAACAGTTGTGGTGTTATCAGTGATGCATATCATAGTATAGCTTGACATGAGGCTTAAGGAAACAGGCAAAAGGAGGTTAAGGGAATTAGTACCCGGATTTAACAATGGTAGACAACAGCAGTAACCATTTAAAGTAAGTTAATTCCTAAGACAACAGGTCAAGTGTGCTGCCAAACACAATGACACTAAGTTATATGTTGTAAAGGAGAAAATCCAGAATCATTTGAAAGCATTGAGCACATAAGTACCGAGTAAGTACTTGCGAATCCGCTTATCAAAGGCTTACCACCCAGTGCGTTCAGAGAACACACAGTCGACATGGGTTTACAGGAAAGAATATGATTTCTAGATACTAAGGGCCTACTTGAGTATCTATTACAAAACAGTGATGTGCATTGTAGCTGTTAAATCTAATGGCAACTGACCGTGACAATGAGGCATGCTCTATGCATGGATCTGTGATGGAATGGGAACAAGATAAAGTAAGTAAGATAAGTTTAAGTCATAAGGTGAGATCAAGGGGGAGAATGTTAGTTTGATTCCCACCAATTGACCCAACGGCCAATCGGACCCCTTGACCGTGTCCTGATCGGAGACGCTTAACCGATCACTGGTCGGCGGGCCCCTGTCACCCAACGCTATATATATAAAGAGAAAGGTGGGGGCCAGGGCACGAGTGACGAGGTTCACCGCCGCAACTCTCCCACCGAAGTGACCCTAGATAGCCCCTCCGATCGCGGGCGCGCTGCAAGTGATGGGAAGCGCCGCTGTCCTCTGGACTACACCGCCACGCACTACGTCGCCGCTGCCACGCCGATTTTTTTCCCTCTACCTCCTCTGCCGAACCCGAAGGTAACACTGTCTCCCTCTCCTGAGTCTGCCTTCCACTCCCAATTCATGTTCTAGATCAATTTGAACCAAACAGAATGGAATCAACCCGTAGATCTACAACCTAGATGATCCTAAGGATTTAACAAACCCGCCGTGCAGTGCTGGAAGAGTAAAACATATTCGCCAAAAAAAATGGAAAGGGCTGACACGCAAAGCCTATCTTATCTATCAAAGAGCAAGGGGCACACATGGTTCTACGATGCCAGCACCAGCAGTTCCTACCAGCAGCACGCCAGCACCAGCGGTCGAGGAGGGCAGCTGTTGGATTTCAGCAGGAAACATGCATGCAACTACGTACTAGGTAAGGATGAAAACGGTCGGAAACGATCGAAAAACTCCTAAATTGTTTTCTACTTTTACATTTGAAATACGAAAACGAAAGCGAAAACGGTAAAACCGGACACGAAAACGAACGCGAACTTACGAATTATCGAGAATTTCGAAAACGAACCAATTCGAACGGATTTATGTCGAGCACGGTCGATATACGAAAACTCAATATGGAATACCGACCCGTAGACCAAGTGCATGACTAAGTGCATACATGATCAAGTTCAAGTGCATATAATAATTAACAAGTGCATATTATAGAAACATGAACTCGAACTGAGTCAGAATAATTTTATTAATCTTTTCAGAATAGATGTAGTATTTTATTTTAAAGATTTATTCAGATTTTTCTTTTGAGTAACAAAGATTTATTCGGCTGATGCAAAAACTATTAAATGATTGACTTTGCAGGTGGGTGTTAAACCGATGAGCTTGATGGGCTATGGCCCAGGTGGGCTTTCGTGTAGATGCTGATGGTTTCCTGACATTTAGCACCATCTCGTGAGGTGAAGAGAGATGAGGCTGGGCGCCGTCTATAAGAGAGGGCAGCTGGTCACCAGTAGAAAGAACGCAGCTGCGTGGTGAACAACCTGTAATTGGGCTGTATGACCTGTGCAGTTGGCCAAATTCGGTTTAAACCGAATTTTCAATTCGGAACATTTCAAATTAAAAGTAGAAAAATAGAAAACGGTCGAAAAATATCTAAACCGTTTTCTACTTTTACATTTGAAATACGAAACATCTGAAATGCGAAAGCGAAAACGGTAAAGTCCGACAAGAAAATGCGGATTCGATCGGATTAAATATAGAAAACGATGCGGTTCGGTTCGGGATATTTCCGTTCCGTTTTCATCCTTGATACTAGGTAACAGCTACAAGAGGATAACACAAATGAACGCAATATTTTTGCATGCACCATATACGGGAAAGAATATTGCTGCGTACCTTCAACTTCAAGACGGGAATTATCTACAGACGTAGCTTCCACGAGGCCGCTGTCCGGCCAGTCGCTGCTGCAGAGCTGACACTAGTAGAGAACAGACCTTTGATCCTCGGTCAAAATGGGCTCTAGTCCCAGAATTTTTTTCCCCCGGGACTAGAAATACCTTTAGTCCCGGTTGGTGGCTCCAACCGGGACTAAAGGTCCCTGCCCAACGGCTACTGCGCCAGACAGAGGTGGCAGGGACTAGAAATTGGATGCATGGATTCCCTCAGGACAGACCTTCCTACAGAAGTCGCCAGAGAAAGAAGGAAGAAGAGGCACAGTGGCTCCAGAGGTTGGAGGAAGCGGTGCGTGAAGCACAGGAGCGGGAAAAAAACCTTGAAGCGAGAATGCAGGAGGAAATCAGAAGGCAAGTGCAAATAGCAGTGAGTGCAAGCAAGCAGGCATCAGAGCCAGGAATCAACATTAGCCAATCTGTTCAGTTGAAAAGCAGTTGCGCTTCCACGGAGATACCAAATCAAGGGGACACAGGACTGCGCTTCCCTGTGGATGACGTCACTGAACCTTGTACAACGTGTGAGCTACACATTCCGAAGGAGAATTCCACAATCAAGGTGGCTATCGGTCTTGTTAATCCTATCGACCAAACCAAGACACCAAGGATTCATGGGAATATAATCCAAGAAGGATATGCTAACATCTCGGTAGATAAAGCTGAAAAAGGTTTTAGTGATTTGCCTCTTGACATTCATGGAGGTGATGGCGAGAAGACTCTAGGAGAAGCGGAGAAGACATTCATTCTATGGCGCAAGCGCTACATCATCATTCCAGGGATGTCGGCTCCACCTCCTCCTGAACTACCTCACCATAGGTACGTGCGGATGAAAACACTACATCATTAATTTGTATTGGCTTAAATAATTAATAATCTGCTCATAATAATATGTCATTCCTTTTTTGTAGCAGATCCTCCCCCAACCTAAATCCAATTGTTCAATCGCCAGATCATCATAGTGCTCTGTACAATGACATTGTGTTGGAAGGCAAGGCTGCATCCACACCATCTCCAAGGAGGTCTCCAACGCCGCAGCCGCCACCTCCAAGGAGGTCTCCAACGCCGCTGCCAACACCTCCAAGGAGGTCTCCAACGCCTCCCCCGCCCCCGCCTACCAAGAAGCCTAGCAAGAGGCCAGCCCCTCAAATGAAGAACCAGTCCCCGCCTGCAAAGAAAGCCACCGTGAAACCAAGGGCTATTCCCAAAATAATATCTGAAGAGAAGAAAGAAGGAACTGATGCATATAAAAAAGACATGTCTAGATTCTATGACAAACTTAAAATGAATCAAGAAGCAAGGAGAAACCCGGAGAAACCGTACTTCTTCGTAGCTCCAGATATTCTAAGAAAAAAAGGTGACTTCTTACCAGCAACAACAGCGGGAATCTCGTAAGCCGTCCAAATCAACGTTATCGGACTATGACCGCACTCTCACCAAGTCAATTGAGGCGGCACAGAAAAAGAAGCGGGCAGGGAAAGGAGTTGCCTAACTCGGACAACAAGCGCACCAATCAATCCCCCCGCTAGTTGTTGGTAATGAATATGGTTCGAATTTATGATTAATGCATCAGGCAAACATACCTCCGGATGTCGATTTGGATCACCTTGGTGAATTTCTTGATGAGACTGGTCTCGACCTTTACCAGATGTTTGGTGATGGAAACATTGAGAGTGCGGCGGAGGTTGATATTTGGAAGAAAAAATTTGTACTAGGCCAGAGTCTATACAACCCTCAAGCCTTATCTGATCTGGGGACGCAAATGTACCTGCTAAACAAGTGGTACATGCAGGCGTCTATCAGTGGAGACTTCTGCGTTGGTGTCAGAATTAGAGATGGACATTGGTTCTGTGGCGATGATGTTATGTATGTTGACTTTGCAGAATTTCATCAACTATGCCACCTGACCTCTCTGGACAAAGTTATCATTAGCTGCTATTGCCTGTAAGTAATAATTCTTTCGATCTATTATTAAACTCATCATATGTGTGTATATGCATATAAATTATCCTAACAAGTACTATATATATGCAGATTTACAATGACAGAGCTCAAAAAGGAAGGCTGCAATGAAATTGGTTTTGTTGATCCCCATATAGTATTCAAAGACCCAATTACTCCAAAGACTAATTGGAAGAATGAGTCAGAGAGTAACCTCATGAACTTCTTAGTGAACCAACGCCACAAGAAGGATATACTCTTTCCTTATAACTTCAAGTGAGTGTTAATCATGTCGATCATCCTTAATGGCTCATATGTTGATTCTAGTTAATTAATGAGTGTTATGCGTTATATCCTATAAACACATGCAGCAATCACTGGATATTGATGGACATCGATCTGGTGAAAAGTCACTTGATAATCTATGACTCGATGAGAAAACCACAACAAGACTACCAAGATATGATAGATATTATCCAGAGGTAATTTTGGGATCTCTAGCAACTATATATACACACAAACATGATGATTAACTATATCTGATGACGTGGCAAATTTTTTATTGGGCAGTGTTTGGAAAACCTTTATTGAGAAGCAACACATGGAAAAATGCAAAGCGCCACTGAATGTAATCCCTTTGAAAGTAAGTCCCCTGAATCGCATCATCTTTATTAATTAAACATATAGCTTTCACCGGATCACCAGATTGGATGACAAATCTTTTTCTCGTAAAGTGGTGTCTGAGGCAGGAACAGGGGAACAACTACTGTGGTTACTATGTTTGCAAGTTTATCAAGGTGCTCTCCCAAAGAACTCCTACAGAGAGACTCAAAGTACGTTAAAAATACACTATATATTCATTTAATTATTATTATTGATTGTGTTACTATGTCTTTATATATATATATGTACATATATTAATTTATTTTCCTTTAATTCAAACCTGTAGACTCGATGGTTGGAGAAAAAGGTCATACGGCAAGACCAAATCAAAGCAATTCAAGAGTCTATAGCCGGATTTTTTAATGAGCAGGTCATCGATTCCAAGGGCGAGTTCTACTTCGACCCAACACTGCCATTGAGGCCAAGCTAGAGGATGAGAGGAAACTTGTTATGTCACAACAACTGTAATGCAATCTTTTGTAATATATGCACATGAAATAATATAATGTAAAATACACATATGCATGCATGCATGTAAATATATATATGATGCATGTATATATATATATATATATATTTCTATGCTTGAATTGTGTGATTTAATATGTTCATTTTGCTTGAACCGAAACATACTATACGCGCGTATAAATGTATAATTAGCAGCGTACAATACGACTTCGAAAACCTATTTTGAAAAGAAAACAAAAAAATGAAAAGAAAAGAAAAAAGAAAAAAACCTTTAGTCCCGGTTCGTATTACCAACCGGGACTAAAGGTGCCGGCCATCGTGGCATGTCAGGAGGCACCTTTAGTCCCGGTTGGTGTTACCCACCGGGACTAAAGGTCCTCCTTTAGTCCCGGTTCCTGACCCGGGACTAAAGGACCCCCCCTTTAGTCCCGGATGCTTGCTCCCGGGTGGGGAACCGGGACTAGAGAGGGTTCCCCACCGGGAGTAAAGCTCTGTTCTCTACCAGTGTGAAGGGAGCGATTTTATATCTGGGCACTCCCTGATTGTAAGCCGACGAAGAGATGATTATTCTTGTGGTTCTGGCCCACTGGGCAAGGATGCCAAGCTTTTGCAACCGTGCAGATCGAGGTCTTCCAGTGCTGAGAGATCTATGATGCATAATGATTTAAAACTATATTACTAACAGTGACATATAATTTATATAAATTCTTATTTTTGGTATGTTACTCCTTCCGTTGGTTCTTATTACTAACAGTGAGTGAAGCTATGTATCTAAACATAGTATACATTTGAATATATAACAAACGCTTACCAAGAAATGTCTGAACAACTTATAACTTGGAGTGGAAGGTGTAAATTTTAACTAAAATGTTATCTATATTCATAGTATAACCATTACTACACATATAATTTCTTGATAAATAAATTTAAACGCAGGTAGTGTGGACCATATGTGTACTTTTTATCTTTGGGATTATTTTAGAGTAAACAATCATTATATGACTTAAATATTAATACTCTCTCTAAGTTAGCACCATTCTAGATATCACTCCAAGCTCTATCATCAATTTTGAGTGATGTGGTGCATGTTTTAAATGATTGTTTATGTCATTGTAATATTTAAGAGTGCAATTTATGACCTAAAATCTTCATTTTAAAAAGTACACAGGGAGAGTTAATAAAGATACAATAAGAATTTTAGCTTGAGAATAAAAAAATATTTAGTAATTAATAAGATTACATTTGAAAATCAAAATTTTAGATTTATGGCATCAAAAGATATGGGCTGCAATAAGAGCCACCATAGTTCAAGCCTTTCTTTTTAAGCTAATGTTTCAACTAAATGCATATTCAAGTTACACAGCGGTACCATGCAAAGAGAAAAAACTATGGATATGGATGGAAAAACATATAGATTAGTAATTGATGCATTGACCACAACTAGATAGAGAGAACATTGTATCCGTTGTACCTATTGTGTTGGAAAATGAACAAAATGAAAAACGTACAATTTAATATTAGTAATTTATTTTAGATTCATGACGTGAGAACATATGTGCTACAACAATATCCACCATAGTTTAAGCTAATGTTTAGTAATTGATACATTTATCATAATTGGATAAAGACATCATAGTATCCATTGCGATAGAGCATTAACAAAGTGAAAAACATGCAATTTAGTTTTAGTATTTTTATTAGTTAGACGTATATTAAACAGTAACTAATATTTATGTGCTCTAAAATTTCTATACCGTGCGAGAGCACGAGGGGTTGATGCAGCTGACACATTCCCGATGCTTGACTCACCTGCCCGAGCCTGCGGCCGCATCCATGTCCAGCTTTTTGAGTCCATGCAAAAGCATCCTTTTAGCGAGGTGTTGACGGCCGGAGAGGGAGGTGTTGACCGACACATTCCCCTTCTTTATTGTCTTTAATGACTCCTGATTCAGACTGTTCCAACTTTTCCATCGCTACACAGCTGGCTGCCATTTTTTTTTATTCAGTAGCATAGCAAAGACAAACCAATCCGGCCCTGATGATATTCTAAAGCCAAGAAGATGGCCAGCTCCTCGAAGAGAACCAGACGCCACGTCACCTCTTTATTTCCAGCCGTTGGATCTTCGATCGTGCGGCCCAGATCACTTCGACCAGATTCTGTCGCGAACGGCTTCTCCCGCTTCTCTCGCTTCTCCTCTGCTTCCCCCGCTTCTCTTTAGAATCCATAGAAGCAAATATATAGATCACCTTCCGCTTCTCCTTAAAAAAAGGAACCGTATCTCTCCCCATCCTCTCGCTCGTTCTCTCCCGACGCGCCGGCGACTAGGGTGACGGCACCCCCGCGGGCGGCGCACCGGCGGCCCCCTTCCCCTCCGTTCTCTGCGCTGGTGAGTCCCGACAGTCTCGACTCTTCCCCTCCCTCTCTCCCCATCTCTACCAACGCGAGCGCCGGCAGGGCGACGGTGCGGTCGCTGGCCCTCGGCGCGGCGGCGGCCGTCCTTCTCCTCCTCCACGCCCCCTCGCGCCGCACGGGCGGGGCGACCGCGACCCCCACCGGTGGCCGGCGGCGCGGGCACCCCGACCGCTGCCTCCTTCCGCCAATTCGCGTGTGTTCTTGTGCTCTACGAAACCCTAGCTGCGTCACGAGCCGCGGACCGCGCACGACAGCCGATACGGATGCAAGTGGCCTCTCCCTCGCCTGCAGCGCTTGTACATCTGCTATGGCATGCAATTGCCTAATACATCTGTGATTTTTAATGTCTTTCATGGCAATACATTTCGGTTGCCACGCAGGTTCTGCTGGTGCTGTGTTCCTAAGGACTTCAGCTACAGCGCCCCAAGCAGAAGACTACTCATTAGTTTTTTCTTGGAGTACAGGCAATCAACAAGCAATATTTACTCATCGCCTACCTTTCATCATTTATTATTTGTCTCTTATTTTCTTAAATCCTTTTAGATATTGGAGGATTGCAGTTGTGGGCAAATTTCAAAAAGTGAGCAGCTCACCTTCTACCATCAAAGACCATGGCCGAGTCTTACCAAGGGTAGTCACAATGTGCACCCCTCAGGTTGTTTGATGTAATGATGCAATTACATTGTCATTTAGGTCTACACACAAAAAAACATAAAAGCCAAACATGATGCCTGGTTGACCGCTAGGTTTTGCTGTTATACACTAAAAAATTGTTTACGATCAAATGATAAAACTTTACATGAGGTTGATTGACTATCTTATTGTGCAGTCTAATGCTTCCTATTTTTCTTTGAAATGCCTCTAGAATGATTGGGATAGTAATGTCTTCGTGTATATGGAAGCCTTTGCCAACTTCCAGTTTTTCTCAAAATCTTTTATGCATTCTAACTGCTGTACTTTTACGTGCCTCAGGTAATTCCTTATCCTCCAAAAGGAAAAATAAAAACCAGAGCACAATGATATCCTATTCTCAGTACTATGTTAACTGAGCAAGTATCAAGAGAAATTAGTAATACTTATATGCTGATTCTTTTGCCAGCTTAAGCCAGTATGTCCTGCAAGCTGTTTACTGCAGTTCTTTTAACAATGGCCAAAAACTCACATGCTTTGACTTATTCATAGTTCACAATGCGTTAGTTGGACAGTTAGTATTTTGTGACATGGTGCACAAAGCTGCTTTATTTGCTGCAATACTGCATCTAATGTCTATTTTAAGCTAGATTAAATTTCGCTTCATAGATATATCAGTGCATCTATCTTTTCTGAAACCTTATTCGTCGGCTATGTGGTTGTTTGATAATATCATCTCTGTATTTCAGGGCCAAAGGAGCTCACTGGTGCTGTTGATTTGATCAGCCACTAAAAACTGCTGCCACACCATGAAACATCTTCGCAATGTTGTGCCTTGGAATTTTTTTCGGTGTTATAAATGCAAGGCCTTTGGCTAGAGATTTGTTTATGGCATGTGTAAGGTGATATATGTTTTGGGTTTGCCACTGCTACCTCAACTCCATAAATTTCCTTGCACAATGCTGAAAGCCTCTGATTTGCTTGCAGACATTCTAAGCATCAAGAACTGAAGGACTTCTCTTTATCGATTGGGATACTTCAGGTCGGTTGCAAGTAAGTTTAGGATGATTTATTATGATTATGATGCAGAATTTATCATGTGAGTATGCTATTGCTCCTTTGTTGACATTTAAATGATGGAAATTTACAGTAATTTGGTTCTGCCCAAGGTTAATGTGTGAATGGTCACAGGAAAGATCTAAATGATGTGATGCAACTAAACCATATTATGGAATTGCATGTCTGAAAGTTTATTCGATATAGTGCTTATCAATTCAGTCAGCATGGAGCCTACATTTTTGTTTCACTGTGTGGGTTTTGTTGTCACTTGTTAGCTCACAGACCTTAGTCATATTCAACTTCATGTATAAATAATTGTCTATGGGTGACCTACAACTGGCTAATGCTGAATGTTTTATTGGGACTCCCTACTTTATTTTGTTCTTGGTGAACTGGCAGTTTAGGTTTACTAGATTTTCAGTTAGACAATCAGGTAAGATACTAGATTCACATAGGTTGCCACCTCGTTGTGAAAATAAGGAGAGATGTGACTGCCATTTACTGAATTCTTTCCTGAAGATAGTTCTAGGGTGAAACCATGTGCAGGTTCCTACTAAATAGTAATATCTTCGAGCTCCCACATCATGCGAAAACAACGATGCTTGGATGAAAAATGATAGTCTGATGCCTCTACGTCTCTATAGAACGGCAAATACTTGGTAGTGATAATTGATCGTCCGAGTTTCTCTTTTGACAGTAAGACAGGAAAAGTGTAGTTAAATTTGTAATTTGTATACACAACCCCATCATTATTATTTTCTCCAGTTGACCTTATGCCTTCTGTAGTGGTGTCATGAGATTTCTTTAAGGGGGCCTTCTTTAAATACAGCAAAACAAAGATATAGTTTAATCAACCTTGTTTCGCCTGCACTATAACAGAATTGACTGCTGTGTTTCTACTTACAAACAACCGTTGTCCATTTCCTTGGTCCATTTAGAGAATTATCAACATAATTGTTTCTTTCTCTGCAGAATTTCTCCTGGAATGGCTGATTTGGTTAATAAGCTAAAAGCTAGGAATGTTGATGTATTCCTTGTGTCAGGAAGCTTCCGACAAATGATCAAGGTAGGTCGTGTAATATCATGCACTGGTTCGTTCGCGCTGCCTTACACTCAATTTTTTTATGGTCACATGTTGACCATATTTGAATGTCAATGATGATGAAAATAAATATCTTTTTCCCTGCACTATGGCATATGATCGTTTCTGTGATTTACAGGCAAAGCTATTGCCAAATGGACAGGATAATGTCAATGTTTCGTTCTGTAAATTGATTGATCTGGACTATGGATTTCGCAGGAACAACTAAACATGTCTTATTCTTAGAACCATGGCTGGTACTGTTCCATTTGAGAAAGCACTGTCAGCCGGCAGTCTTCAATGAAGAGTGCCTCGAGAAGAGGCCACCAAGGTAACGTCGCTTTATTCTAAACTCCATGTTAGTATATATGGTACCCAGTATTTTAGTGTCCTTGGTTCACATTTTTTTTTTAGCTATTGGGATTCAACAACACTGCTATTTATCTTTTGGAAATAATGGGTATGGATTTAACCCCCTCTCTGTTCCCCCCTTATACAGAACTCTCTATACAACAGCGCGTACTTAGTAGCGATAATTGATCGTCCGAGTTTCTCTGCTCACAGCAACACAGGAAAAGTATAGTTGTACTTTATATTCCTATAAACAACCCCAGCATTACCATTTTGGCCACTTTAACTTATGCCTTCTGTAGCGGTGATATAAGATTCCTTTAAAGTTCGACAGAATAGTCATGTCCAAAGGTTCCATCAGCAAGTTCACAACCAAGTTTTTTACAATCCCAAAATTTAGTCCTCTGTTATATAAATTTCGCTGACGCTTTTTCGCAGCCTCTCAAAAGAAAAGAGAAACAGAAAAGAAGTATGGAAAAAAAAAGGAATAATATTAACTTTACCTAATTCTGCGCAGAAGTTCTCGGCTACATTACAAAGTACACGTCGGTATCATCTATAGTTCCAAGGGGTAAAGAAAAAGCAAGTATCCTTATTCCTTAGAGAGGTTTCCATCAAAGATGTCAGGTATACACACAATGCAAGTTCTGTATCCATACTGCCTGTTAGGCCTGCACTGTAACGTTTTCATTAGCGAGGATATGAGCTAACATACTCTCATTTTCCAGAGCTCAAGGTAACTCTGGGGTCATCATGCAACAAATTTCACCGTCGATCACCTGTACAGTGAAGATGCTCCTAATGTAGTGGCGGGCGTATTTGTCGGCTGCATGCCCACAAAAATATTTAGTAAGATCTTATTTCTTGAGAATATTTAACCTTACATTTTCCTTAGTTATAGATACGCAAATACCTGTACTTATACATGGACCAATATCATTCTCGTTAAATTCCAGATACACCCTATGTCAGTGCTTATATATATTCAAGATGCAAAATATCTGATATGTACCGCACCCATGCAATTGACAAATTCAAATGGCTCTTTCCTACACTGTACAAATCATATTGTATATCTATCATCTATTGATCCACCAAATTCTTTGTGCAACCAGGTGGTCGCTCAACAGAGTATGTGCTACACCATTTTGTGACATGTGCATGACTATGCTTCACAAGCTCAGCATGGACAATGATTCCTGCGCATGTCAAGTCTGTTAGATCATGAAAGATGTCAGATGGACTTAATAAAAAAAAATCTTGTACTAACAAGGAACAAACCTATTCCTAGGCCTGTATCTGTAAATTAGACAGGCTATTCTACCTTAAACTATCGATCCTTAGCTACAAGTGGAATCATGTAGTACTATGAAGAACCTAGATGCTTGTTTATCTGAGGGCTCAAAGACCAGTTGAACCTACCCGGACAAATGTAATATATTAGGGCCCTGTTTGGTTCTTTAGTTGCTCCTAAAATTCTTGTCACATCGAATGTTTAGACACATGCATGAAGTATTAAATATAGACTAATTATAAAATTAATTGCACAACTTGCGATTAATTTGCGAGACGAATCTTTTAAGCCTAATTAGTCCATGATTTGACAATGTGGTTCTACAGTAAACATATGCTATTGACGGATCAGTTAGGCTTAAAAAATGTCTCGTAAATTAGTCTCTATCTATGTAATTGATTTTATAATTAATCTATATTTAATGTTCCTTATTAGTATCTAAACATTCGATGCGATATGAATTTAAGGGGCGACTAAAGAACCAAACATCCCCTAATGTCCTCTAATAGTTCTTCGTACTTATGATTCACGTGTCCATGTCCTCTAATGATTCTTTAGCTACACGTGGTTTCCAGATTATTAACTACCATACTGTTTGTGGATTCAGTCTCCACCACTCCAGGGCCCAACACGATTAGCTGACTGATGCAGCGCGCAAGGGCGCGCCCCTTCCACTAGTGATATATATGCATCCCTCGCAGGCCGCGACTACGTCAGTCACAGGGATGTGCTTAGCATGAGCTGTGCTGTATATAACCAACCAATAAGGCACCAATGAAACTGATTATAACATAAATAAATGGCGCTACATCACTACCCCAGGAAATTTCTTTCCTGACGGCCGACACCGTCAGGGAAAGTGGCTAATACCGTCAGGGAAAGTGATCCGTGACGGTAACCGTCAGGGATAGGCCGTCAGGAATGAACTGACAGGGAAAGTCCACTTTCCCTGACGGAAATCCGTCAGCGATTGATTCCTGACGGTTAGAGCCGTCAGGGAAGATCTTCGGTGTCAGTTTTTCATCTGCCGTCACGGAAACTTTCCCCGTAGGTCACCTACCATCAGGCAAAATCCAAATCTTTCCTGTCGTCTCGAAACCGTCAGGGAAAATCTAAATCTTTCCCGTCGGCTACAACCCGTCAGGAGAACGTAGGATCTTCCCTGTCGGTTGCCAACCGTCAGGGCTCCATAAACCATCATTTAACCATTCAAATCAGTGATTCATAGCTCATTTAATCATGCATCCTATATCTCACACTAGGTAGTCTTGGTACATATAATCAAATACTCATCATTTAATCATGCATCCACACAAGCGGTAAATGTTACACTCAGTAGTCTTGGTACATATAACCATATCTTAACATTGTACATAGATCAGATAGTACAATGTTCAACAAATCAATCTTAAGCTACATTCTAGTTGTCTTGCAAAATAAACTCAGAAGAGCGAAGCTGCAGTGCTACATATGTAAGAAATAGAAGTCAAGTAACTATCCTAACAGGCCCTGTGATGGCAATGCAGCAGCTACTGCACATGTCCGGTCCCTCTCTACAATCAAAACAAGATATATAGAACCATTCATGAGATCATCATATGATGTAGCCATGAGATTATACTCACAGCAAGTGTAAGTAGAATCTTCTAATTGCAGTTCAGATACAAATAGAGCACTAAAACACTAAAGCTTACGTGCACTTTGTGCAGTGTAGTTTGAAATGCTAAAACAGTCTTGTAGTGTTGTCTGAAACACTAGAACAATCCTAATAAAACATGTATCTAGCACCTCGGTCCAATGCATGTAAATAACAATAGTTGCACCAGACCAAAAATAATTTTGTACCATACAGTAAGAGCCAACACAGTCAGGGATCTCACCATTGTGGTACAGAGGTAGGGGAAGACCTGGGACAGATAGAAGCAGGGAAGATGGCAAGTGAATGAAACTCACTAGCTTTGTGTATGCTTTATTATCAATTAAATTCAGGACTGCCCTTGAGTATATTATTCCACTAGTGATGCAAGGACAGAAAATCTATATGAATCATAGAACAGTCAAATCTTTTTTTTGGATAACACTACAGTCAGATCTTGTGTGTGCATAAGCGTCAGATCCTAAACAGGTCAACTAAGAGCAAAAATAATGTGAGCCGGTAATCTTACCATGTTTACTTTCTTCTTCTTTAAGCATGACAGGCAGTATCTCTATTTGTTTTTTATTGTCAGCAATGACCTGCAAAAAAATTGTATCAACATGATGGATGCTTCTTGGACGTTTATAATTGCAAACAGACTAAATCTTGGAAATCGATCATCTCAAGTAATGTCCTCTGTGAGTGAATAGATAATACTGTCAATGTTTTTGGAAATCATTCTTTTCTAAGTGGACATACTAAATCTTGGAAATTATTCGGTCAATGTTAAATGGCATGAAAGAAGATGGAAACAAATAACCCAAAAAGTGTTTCCTGCACAAATAGCTCATGATAGCAAAGTCATTTTCTACAGCAGATGAGCAGAGCTAGTTGTCTTCTAGTAGGATCAGTGCCAAGAACATTGAGTTGGAACGATCTGAGTTTCTATAACTTGCAGATACAAGCAAGAAGAGCCGGGGATGGGAGGGTATAGGGTGATGCTCACCACCCTTGCTGCAGCACACGCTATCAGTGCAGAGCCTCTGCGCTGCCGCACCACATCCTGAAGCTGCCATGCTGCCGTAGCACATCTAGGAGCTGCCAACCAACCTGCCCTGCTACTACACATCCGGACCCGACAACACTAATTGTTAGTGTTCCACATCTGCACATTTGTTTCAAACAATTCTTTTATAGACCAGTTAAACAGCTAGTAGTGATAAGTGAAAATATTCTTGAACAAAGACTATGCGGACACGCACCCTTAGTTAGTTCACATGATTGCCGCAAATCACCACTACCTTCAAGCACTGTCAACACTGTCTGGAAATGCCAAAATTCATTGTCAGCATGCCTACTGACTAAGCACTATGGTTGCCTACTGACTGAAACGTTGTAATTTTTTAGAAAAGAATGTAACTAGGTCCGAAATACTTCCTTTTGACTATAAATTTTGCTTTTATGCACATAAGAACATTCCTTTTTCATAATAGTAGTGCATTCTTGTACAACATAAAAAGGCTGGAATTAGAAAGAAGCACAATTCTATAAAATTGTAAAGATTATCAGCAGCTGACATGTATTGCAAAATATTTAGCTGAATCAACATATGAGATTTCAACAATGCTACTTCATCCAAGCAAAACTATCTTCCAAAACAAAAGTGTACAGGCATATTTTTAGAAACAAAAGTGCTCAGATTTCTATGCAGAGTACTTGCCCAATGTAAATTGACAAAAAATGCATGCGCAAATGTTAACAAATCTATTATCCTATATGTATGTAATAAGGCACGGGCCGCACAACTCAGTAAGGACAAATAGACTGCATGTCAGTTCAGCAAATGAGTGAAAAATGCAGCTGCCCAAAATAAAATTCAGTGACTATTGTTCCCTCAGCAAATGAGTAAAAATAAGTACCAACATGATGGATAATTTTGGACCTTTAGGTAGTGTGAAATATGTAGTTAGCAGCTCATTTAATTAGGAAAGTGCATGGATAAGTGCCACAAGTTCTTGCAGCAGAAAAAATGCATGTAGGACTAATGGCAACAGTATAATATGTATCTCTAAATTACAGTCCCACTTGATACAAGTACGGAAGATGGCAAGTGAATGAAACTCACTAGCTTTGTGTATGCTTTATCAATTAATTCAGCACTGCCCTTGAGTATATTATTCCATTAGTGATGCAAGGACAGAAAATCTATATGAAACATAGAACAATCAAATCTTTTTTTGTATAACACAACAGTCAAATCTTGGTCCCTGTTTGCTACTTCAGAAAAGACTCTCAAGACGAAACAGCATAAGCATCAGATCCTATACAGGTCAACTAAGAGCAAAAATAATGTGAGCCGGGTAATCTTACCATGTTACTTTCTTCTTCCTTAAGCATGTCGGGCGTTATCTCTATTTGTTTTTTTTTTGTCAGCAATGACCTGCAAAAAATAAATACCAACATGGTGGATGTTTTTTGGACGATTAATTACAGACAGATTAAATCTTAGAAATCGATCATCTCAAGTACTGTCCTTTGTGAGTGAATAGACAATAATTATACCGTCAATGGGAACCTGCAGAAATAGCTGGCATTAGTTTTTACTTTTAGATGGGATCACACTATTGCACAAGGCCTGGGTATTATTGCAGTGTCTAGTGTATGGATGATACCTGATTTCATAGCCACAACCTGCCCTGATTTCATCTATTGTTCTAATTGAAGCCTGAACCTATCTGTAATCTCTTAACTATTAAAAAATAGCAGAATAAAAAATAAAAAAAAATTTACAAGTCATGTCACATCAGAACCAATGAAGAAATATATGGCCTGAAACAATAAGACTAATTTGCAATGGAATTCAGTATAATCGATCCACAAAATATAGCCAGAGTAGTTAAAATGCTAGAACAAGAAAGTGCAGTTGTCGAAATAGTTAAAAAGATGAGATTGGACAGTAAACTACCTTATGGCAAAGATGCCCTTGTTAGCTAACAGCAACCAATCTGAGGCAGAGAAATACTACAGGTTACTGCATGTTCTGGATTGCATCCAGGCATTGAATTTCGGCTGATGATTCATGAAAAGGATTCATCCTCCTACTGTCATGTTCACAAATAAATGACAATGGCACAACTAGTACAAAAACATTTTAATTTTAATTTTAATTTTGGATCGATTTTATCTTTTGGATAGTAAATGTTGAACTGTGAAAAGAAGAAAAGCTAGAATCACCCAGAGGGTTGCCCCACCCATTACAGAACATAAATTGAGTACATTACAAAGTGAAAGAAAATAGTCCACAGAAGAAAGAACGAGATGCATAGTAGATCTTACCCTCAATCTTGCGGAAATATGAGACTGGCGTACGGCAAAGCCAAATGATGTACCTTGCAGCCACACAAATCGACAAGTTTTCTGGGGTATATTTGGGGAAAATTGGGATTAGTTGATTGGAAGAGGAGAGGTTAGGTTTGCTGGTACCTGCGATGGTGATGCAAGGACCTACAGCAGCAATGGCGCACAGATGAGTCCAGGCGGCGGCGCTGCTTGACAGCGGAGCACAGATCATCCAAAGCGGTGGAAGGGCCTAGGGTTACGGGCTTACAACGTTTTTGCGGCGGCGGTGGAACGACCTTGCCGTGAAGGGCCCTGGTGGCGGGGCTTAGGATCTCTAGTGGCGGCGACCTGCGAGGGAGTCGGCGGTGGTGACCTGTGAGGGAAGGAGGGAGTCGATGGTGGTGGGGAGCGACGATTGGAATGCGAAGGAGAGGAAAGGTTGCGAGATTTGGGAGAAAAGGCACGGAAGATTGGAGTCATGGGCCGGGAGGCGCCCTCTGTCCGCGCGCTTTTTTTCCTGTTTGTGTTTTCAATGCAGACGCAGACGCACGGTGGGCAGGAAATCAACGAGTACACCGCGTACCTCCTCTCTCACAAGGGCAAGGCGACGGATCCGAACAACGTCTACAACCCGGAGGACGGGCCCGATGCGTACACCAACCCCACCGCCTACGAGAAGGCCACCGAGTACACCGTCGCGGCTCGCCAGCGCTACGGGGAGACGTTCGACCCCACCGCCGAGCCCCTGGACACAGACCTCCTGCAGAGGTTGGGACCAGGGAAGCAGCACGGCCGCTACTACATGGCCCACAGCGCCCTCGACCCGTCCCAGGTTCCTACGCTGACCCAGGTTCGATCCACGCCCACGAGCTCCAGCGACATCCCCGTAGCGCCCCGGCGGCAGTCAGCGTCACAGGTAAGTGCCGTTTCGTTCGTCGTTCACTCGTTTCGCACCTGTACATACAATCAACACTGCGGATGTAATATTGCAGGCCCAGATGGAGGCCAAGATGGAGGAGAGGATCGCCACGTTGCACGCGCAGATGATGGCGCAACAGATGGCTTACCAGCAAAGCCTGCAGCAGCACTACAACACTCAGATGCAGAACATGGCCAGCTTCTTCCAGTCCATGCAGACGCCCGGGGCGTCTACACCGCCTCCTCTTCCAATGTTCGCTCCACCGCCTCCTCCTTCAGAGTTTTTTCCTGTGCCTGCTCTTGTCGCTCCTGGAGGGACCCCGGTGAGTATATTGACTCTTGCTTTAACTTGTGCGTCCATGCTGCAGATACTAATGACATCACTTGGCGTTTAACTTGTGCAGGTACAGTCGACGGGTTCGAACCCGTCTCCTGGAGGTCCCGGCCATCAGATGATGTCGTTTCCACCACCTGCACCCTATCCACCGTATCCACCTCCGCGTGGCCCTCCTCCGACGTACTCGTGGCCGCCGGTGCGCGGAGGGTGGCAGTACGCGCAGGCGCCTCAATTTGGTCCAAGGGGGTTTCCGTGGGCAAACCCTGGGGGCTCTGGGGGTGGAGCGGACGACGAGACCGGGGACGGCGCGACGAGCTAGGTACTTGTCGATTCTGTTATCATGTATCCACCGTATCGTCAAAGTTGTTGTCATGTATTTCTTTTCTTCGTTATGGACCTAGACTTGTTATGTTGAACTTCGTGTGATGGACGTCGACTTGTGGTGTTCGACGTGTTGGACTTCATGTGATGGTTGTAATGCACTTGTGTGGTTGTTATTGTGACATATATGTGAGATATATGTGATGTTGTGCATTATTGTGATATATGTGGTGATGTTGGCGACAAATGTGATGAAATTGTGATATAAATGGTGCTACCGGTGCTTCTGGTGAAATTGGATTATAATTTGTGATTTTGCAGGGTTTTGATGCGAGAAAACAGAAAACAAAAGCAAAAAAAAAAATTCCAGCTTTGCCGACTGTTTACAGTCGGCAAAGCTGGGCAAAAAAACCCCAGGACAGAGTCTTTGCCGACTGCAATGGGAGGCAGTCGGCAAAGAGGTCAAACCTTTGCCGACTGCAACTCCGAAAGCAGTCGGCAAAGAACATTTCAAAAAAAAAATTTCTTTCTTTGCCGACTGCCGAGCTGGCGGCCAGTCGGCAAACAATTTTTGAAAAAAAAATTCTTTGCCGACTGCCGAGGAAACAGCAGTCGGCAAAGCCTGCCGTCAGGGCTGACGGCGCCACGTGGCTATGCCGACTGCTGGCGTGGCAGTTGGCAAAGGATTTGCCGACTGTGTGCCACGTGGCAGTCGGCAAATCCGCCTTTGCCGACCCAGGCTTTGCCGACTGCTCTTTGCCGACTGCCACGTGGCTTTGCGGTCGGCAAAGCCTTTGCCGACTGGGTTTATGCCTTTGCCGACCGGGGCAAGCAGTCGGCAAAGAGGCGTTTTCCTGTAGTGTTGGGACTGCTTTTCAGTTTTGTGCTCGCGCCAGTGCACCCGCCAGGCGCGAAAAAAAGTTTCCCGTCGGTGCACGAGATTCCCGGTCGGTTGTTCTGACTCCGTCAGGCACGGTTAAGCTTTCCTGACCTGGGCAGCCCAGCCGCACGGAGTACTGCACACCGACGGGAGAAAACTTGGCTGGGGTAGTGCATAAATAAATCTCTCCTCCTGTTTTGGAACTCTGTGTTCTCGATCTCACAGTGTAAACACGAGGGCACCTATCGATATAATAGTAATAGTAATTCATTGACGCAAACAAAGAATAGCCAATGAATATAATCTATGTATGTAAGGTACACAGCACAAGGATCTAGCTGGATTCATCGCTGGTGACGGTGACGAGTTCCTGCTGTTGCTCCTCCTCCTCCTCCTCCTCCTCCTCCTCCTCCATTGGATGTCAGTCAGTGGCCTAAGAGCGAGGAGCAGAGACGCCCAAGCAGCCGTGGAAAGCGACCTGTTAATTATCTCCTACAACTAAAAAAAACAAAGTATGGACATTTTTTGGTGTGACATTTGTTTTGGTTCGTCCGTCTACCCACGCCTGCGATCCCACGACATCTTAATTACTGATTGATCGTGTCATTCTCCTTGATTGAATATTGCCTATCATGTGATAGAGGAATCACGGCAAAATAGGAAGTAGAAAATTATTGTGCTACCCATATACACATTGCATGTTTGCATGCACCAGCATACATAGCAACGAGCAAAAGGAAAGAGAATTAACACAGAAGGAAAGAGAATTAAGACAAAAGAAACATCTTTGCATTTCTGAGAACCTTGCCAAATCTGCCTACATTTAATTACTTCCTCTCTTTGCATTTGCAAAAGGGACAACTTTTTCCTCTTTTCATTTGGTTTCACGCTCACGTGTTCCATCGCCCTCGCTTGCTGTTTCTTGCGTGAACCATAGTTGATGCCATTTGTCTTCCATGGCTCAGCCTCCCAATCCCAAGAGAAGGTCCCTACCTCTCCCTGACTGGAGATCCGGCCTACCAGAGGATCTCCTCGAGTCCATCGGGCAGCGTCTCGGGTCAAGCCACGACGCGGCGTCCTTCCGATCCGCTTGCTCCCCATGGCGCGCCGCCGTCTCGTTCGCGACCTTCGGGCCGCTCCTGCTACTCCCGTTCGACCCCGACTTGGACCGCGTTAGCTTCTACTGCGTCCCGAAGAAGAAGGTCTTGTCCAAGACGCTGCCCGACGTGCGCGGCAAGGTGGCGTGCGGCTCCTCGTGTGGGTGGTTGGCGCTCATGGACGAGGCGGCGTCCGTGACGTTGCTGAATCCATTCGCCGGTGACCGTTCCCCCCGCGTTGAGCTCCCACCAGCAGGCGAACACGTCGCGGCGGCGTCCTCATCGGAACGCGTGTCTAGGGTCCACGGCCGGTGGGTCCTCCATCCCACCAACGGCTACGGGGACGCGGATGCCATAGGCAGAGCCATCAAGCTAGAAGACATGAGGGATGTGTTCTTTCGTGAGATCGTGCTCTCGGCGTCGCCTGACGCCGCCGGCCGCGAGTGCGTGGCCATGGCCATGCTTGGGTGCTCCACGGAGGTCGCGTTCTGCCGGGTTGGAGTCGACAGCACATGGACGCTGCTCGACACCAAACTGGAGTTCTCCGTAGGGTCCATCGTCCACTACCAAGACAAGTTCTTGGCGATCGACTGCACTAGAGAAATCTCCGTCTGCAGCAGCAACGCCGCCGGCGCTACCCCAACCGCGACGCTGCTGCCATCACTGTCGCCACCTGCGGGGCTCTGCTACCGCAGCTACCTGGAATCAAACGGTGAGCTGCACATTGTGGGTGCCATGGTGAGCACATTCCACGAGACATAGAGCTTCACCTACAGCAGCGCGATCTACAAGTGCAACCTCCACGACCGTACGCCGGAGTGGTCCAGGGTGAGGGACATCGGTGATCAGCCACTGTTCGTGTCTAAACATTTCAATGAAAGCTTCAGTGGAACAAGTGTATCCAAGTACAAGGAGAACAAAATCTACATGTCTGAGCCATTGTATGGGGATCCATACGACTTGGTCTATCGACTGGAGATCGTTGATATTGCTACCGGCGCATCCGAAGTGAAGCCCGTCCAGGAAAAGATGCAGGGTTCCGAGGCTCTAGGTTGGATTCGACCCAATCTCTGGAAGCTCTAGAGTTTGTGAGCCTGCGACGCCGCGCACTCCGTGACTATGTTAAATTCATAAACTTTGCTTTTTGGATTAAATGTCACTTTAACGTTGGTATTTAATTTAACAGTATTGTTATCTTATCGTGTGATCCGTGTGTTTTTAGTATAAATTGTTAGTTATCCCGTAGCAACGCACGAGCACGCTACCTAGTTATATATATAAAGAAATCATCAAAGCTCGCCCAATAAAACTTCAAAATAGGAGTATATATATGCCAATAATCCAGTCAGACTCTGTTTTTCAGTTGTCAACAACCTGTATACATTTGGTCCAATTCTAAACACACAATTCAACTCATGGTGTGGGAAGTGGGAACAGAGAGTCCATGCGTATATGAAAACTCTAGGGAAAAATGCTCAAAGGATAAAGCGAGCAGCAGAGAGGTAGAGATGCCCAGGCAGCCATGGAGAACACAAGAGCGATAGATAGATGTCAAAGAATCGTCGAAATCTAATAAGATTTCAAAAATACATATATCTGCTGCTTCGGTCAAAATTAGCACATAGACATAGTAAGCGCTGAGATTTCAAATGACAGGGCAAACATGTATATATGGCGGCGTGTCCACCAAACAAAAAATGGACAGGAGCAGACATGCAAACACAAGATTTATGCATGCAACCATATACGGGAAAGATTGGTGCATACCTTCATGATGAGAATCTAGATACTTAGCACGCACCAGGCCGCTGTCCAGTCGCTGCTGCAGAGCTGAAGGGAGCGATTTTATACCCGGGCACTCCCTAATTGTAAGCCCATGAAGAGATGAGTATTCTTGTGGTTCTGGCCCACTGGGCAAGGATGCCAGGCTTTTGCAACCCTGCCGAACGAGGTCTTCCAGTACTGAGAGATCTATGATGCATAATGATTCTAGTGATCGCAACTCTGGGCACTGGTAAATTCGCAGCTTTTTGAGTGCATCCAGCTGCCATGATATGAACCTTAGTTTGGAGCAAGAATAAATAAATATTTCCGTGAGGGACGAGGGGAGATTGACAGCCTGAGCAAGAATAAGCCCGTGTTTAGTTGGTGGAAAGTTAGAAATTTGCCTACTGTAGCACTTTCGTTTTTATTTGGCAATTAGTGTTCAATCATGGACTAATTAGGCTCAAAACGTTCGTCTCGCAATTTCCAACCAAGCTGTGTAATTAGTTTTTTTTCGTCTATATTTAATGCTCCATGCACGTATCGTAAGATTCGATGTGACGAGTACGTAGTCTTTTTTTGGAAAACTTTTCGCTATGGTTAGAGATTCTAAAGATGATGGAAGGAGCTTATCCGGGTCCGCCGATGGTGACAGCTTCTCCTCAACAGGTGTGGATGCCGCCACGTCATCGGTACTACTAGCCTCTTGATTCAATTGTTGCCTGCCGTATAGGGACTCAAGCTTACAACAGTATCTAACTTCCATCGTCTTGAGAGCAGGGGAGTTGAAGACCTCTACCAGACTTCCACACCACCCTATGTCCAGAGACTCAAGATGGGGCAAAAGTTAGCTCCTTCCTGATGTTTCCTGGTAAGGAGCATTTGCCGCTGCGTATCCAATTAGATTATTGCACATCCAAATCTGTAGCCTCCGCAAGGAAATCAAGCTTTGGAATACTTTCTCCGGCCAGTACACAAGCTCATCGCAGCTATCAATTCTCAGATCCTGCAGCTGCCCATAGCATAAACTGCAGCTGTATAGTTTCATATCTACCACAGACGACGGATGGTCCCATTCCTCCTTATCATCCAGCTTGACGCCCATCAAAGACAAACTGGACAATGACGTCATATATCTGATTCCTCCTAGAGAAATCTGTCGATTTGCTTCAAGCAAAACCAGTTCTTTGTCAAGATATCTGATTCCTCCTAGAGAATGACGTCATATATCTGATTTTTTTATGCCTCTCATCTGGATACAGCTGTAGCATCTGTTCATGTACAGACTCACACGAACCCCACACACGCACACCACACTCACACCACACTCACACGTACACAAACAAACATACAACTACACCCAGATCATAAGATCGCGTTCTTTGTGAGATCACCGGGTCCAACCATGGCTCCGTAGGCGACGGGCGCGTCGCATTCCCTCTGTGCCTCCACACGTGAGAGGCAAAGGAATTTATTGGGGGCAAACCCCGATGAGAGACCAAAAATTCGCAGCCACGGGGGCTCGAACTCCGGCCGACAAGGTCCCAACCACCGGACCTTGCCACCCGAGCGTTCCATATATCTGATTCTTCCTAGAGAAAGCTTTATAGTTTCATATATATGATCCCCCGTAGGCAGAGTTGTAAACTTTGGGCATTTCTTGATAACAAGAATCTCAAGCAAAGGGAACAGTGCATGCAAATCTTCCAAATTGAGATTCTCCAGTTGTGGAAATGCTAAGCGGGCCACTGGATAATCTCCACCACCATACTGTTCTCTGAGCAACGATAATCCTGGCAAAGCTGCTAGGTTTTCACAGCCTTCAATGTGCAATATCTCAAGCTGAGGAAATGCTACGGTGCCTCCATGTGTTGCCTCCCAAAATCTATCAAAAACCTGAAGATTAACTAGCTTAAGATCCTTAATTAAGCTTTCCAAATGTGGAGGATGTACAGCTAGCCATTAGAGAGCATGTTCATTCAGCAATTAGAAATAACAAAAAAGATTAGAAAACATCTTCTTCAGCCGCCCTGAGTGGAAAACGAGTACCCCATCACATGGTTAGCGCTAAGACCAACAAAGCAGTGGGGCCTAGCCTTCGTTACCTCACTAGTTTATGGTCGGCAATAATGGAGGGCCAGGGGGACAAGGTCACATGGCCGGCAGCCAGCCACCCTTGACTGACTGCTATGAATTGTTCATCAAAACAATTGATGGAGGGACGTGGAGCCTTGGCTGACTGCTATAGACACAAAAATCTCTTAGGAGTCGCGTATGCCACGCTGCCAGCGATTTTGATTGATGGCCAAGGGACTGTCGCGTGGGCTCGATCACCCCAAGTCTCCCAAAACCACCGTATGAGTCCCTCCTCATGTTCTATTTTTATTTTTATTACTACTCCGATCATATGCGTTGCTTGACTCACCTGCCTGAGCATGCGGCATCCATGTTCAGCTTTTTGAGTCCATGCAAATGCAAAAGCATCCGTCTGGGGGTCACATGTTCAGCTTTTTTAGGGTCAAGTATATGTTTTGAATCCTTAGATTAATCGAAATTTTTCAAACAACCTCGAATGGAGACCCGCTCTGTACTAAAGTTGCAGTGCTTGACAAGATTTAAAGCTATGAGGTTCAAGCTAGTTTCATTTAAACTCATTTAGACATCGAAATTTTCAATACAAGATTCATAAAAAAATAATATAAAAGGATAGCATCCTACGCTTGCCACATGCTAGGGTATGATATAGTGGTAGGGTGCTCCCGTGAAGTAAGAGCCCGCTAGTGAACGAATAATACCACCATATAAAGTTAATGTATTGTTATTATAAAGGTTTCAAATTAATTAGAAGAATCCTGGGAATAATTAGAATAGAGAATGGTTCATCTTAGAAGTACCGACATATAAACGTACACAGGAAATGAATTTATAAAGTTCAAGAGCTAAAGGTATTACGTACTAGGCTTCCACCGCGTGTTTTGCATGAAGTTAGAGCATCTCCAATATAGTTCCTAAAAAGCAATTGGTAAATCAATGAGTTTTCCAAGTAGATAAAAAAAAGTTGGGAGCACATTTGTTAAGTTTAATTTCTCCAATATTTTACAAAATCTAGCTCCTAAAATATAGAATACAATTTTGCATTAGGAATCCTGCACGGACCATTTCTAAATCAGCCTAACCACTTTTATATTTTCTTTCTCTCTTGCACATTTGCATTGAAAACCCATCCTACCACCTCTAGATTGGCCGGTCGATATATACGTGCTTGTATATTTTCCCGCAATTTGGTTGATTTTCCCAAGTGCGAAAAGATTGGGAGTTGAGATAGGGAGTTGTTGTTGGAGAGCGGTTTTATTCAATCTTGCAAAAAAAACATTGGGAGTGGATTTTGGAAACTCTTGGAGATGCTCTTACATCTTATGATATTTTAGATTTTGCAACAAGTGCATTAAAACAATAGAACGAATAGGAAATGTTGAGTTCTTTTTATGCAAATATATAAGCTAGGACAAGTAGTCCATTTTTCAACTCATGTGTGTAGGCCTCGCCTTTTCTAAAAAGAGGATGGAGGCGTTAGGTAGAGTTGCACCGCCTCGCCTACCACTTGTAGCCATTTTGTCTAGGTTTTGTTTTTTAATGCCCCGCATAGGAGGAATGGACTTGATTCTTGCTATGAATATGGGACTAGTTAGAGATGTGTAGCGATCATATCATATTGCTCATGATTATATCATTTCTTGCTATGATATATGCTAAATTTCTTTTACATCCTTCAAAAAAAGATTTCTTTTACATCGATCACTTAAAGCATCCATATAGAGAAATTTAAAACGAACTAGAGCGCAACATGTGCATCCCCGCAACGGGCGCTCCCAATTATTATTTGGCATGCCAGGCATGGTCGTCGGCACCCACGGAGCAAGGGGCCCGGTAAGGAATTTATATATTTTTTTCTTCAAGAGAAATGGGCCGCATTCTTACGACTTTATATTAGGCCCGGCAACCATCGCGGTTGCATTGGAGGCGGCCTGCAGGAAACCCATGGGAATTATTACTCGTGTCGTTGCAATGGAAGGAAACCCATTGGAAGCAGAAGCAGCCTCCTGCCTGCCGCATCCATGTTCAGCTTTTTGAGTCCACATGCAAGCGCAAAAGCATCCTACACAGCTTTTTCATTCAGCAGCATAGCAAGAGAAACCACCAATCCAAACTCCTCACCAAAGCATGCATATTTGCCGCGACTACATCACAGAGATGCATGTGCTTAGCTTATCATGAGCTGTGTATATATAAAACCAATAATAAAGGCACCAATGAAACAGATTATAAATAAACGGCGCTTCATAAATAAATCTCCTCCAGCTTCATGAACTCTGATTATAATAGTAACAGTAATTCCTTGACTCACAAAGAACGCCAACGAATCTAATAATCTATGATCTATGAATCAAAGCTCGTCCAATAAAACTTCAAATAGGAGTATATATATATAATATGCTCAGGGGCGGATCCAGAACCGGGCTGCGTCCCGGGCTGAGCTGCTGATTCACGTTCAAAACAGTCTGATCTGGCTTCCTAGGCCTCCTTTTGTCTAATTAAGATCATAGTTTTTTAGGCTAAACACCACATATGTTACAGGGGCTACATGAACTCGCCCCGGGCTGCAGCTCGGGCAGCCCGGGCCCTGGATCCGCCCCTGAATATGCTAATAATCCGGTCAGACTCTGCTTTTCAGTTGTCAACAGCCTGTATACATTTGGTCCAATTCTAAACACACAATTCAACTTATGGTGTGGAAAGTTAGAACAGAGAGTCCATGCGTATATGAAAACTCTACGGAAAAATGCTCAAAGGATAAAGCGAGCAGCGGAGAGGTAGAGATGCCCAGGCAGCCATGGAGAACACAAGAGCGATATATAGATGTCAAAGAATCGTTGAAATCCAATAAGATTTCAAAAATACATATATCTGCTGCTTCGGTCAAAATTAGCACATAGACATAGTAAGCGTTGAGATTTGAAATGACAGGGCAAACATGTATATATGGCGGCGTGTCCACCAAACAAAAAATGGACAGGGGCAGACATGCAAACACAGGATTTATGCATGCACCATACGGGAAAGATTGGTGCGTACCTTCAAGACGAGAATCTAGATACGTATACTCGAGGCCGCTGTCCAGTCGCTGCTGCAGAGCCCAAGGGAGCGATTTTATACCTGAACACAAGCCGACGAAGAGATGAGTATTCTTGTGCTTCTCCTCAACAGGTGTGGATGCTGCCACGTCATGGGTACTACTAGCCTCTTGATTCAACTGTTGCCTGCCGTATAGGGACTCAAGCTTACAACATCCTGCAACAAACATCGTCTTGAGAGCAGGGGAGTTGAAGACCTCTACCAGACTTCCACACAGAATTATTTTCAGAGACTCTAGATGGGGCAAAAGTCGGCTCCTTCCTGATGTTTCCTGGTCAGGAGCATTTGCCGCTGCATATCCAATTAGATTATCGCAATGGCTAATCCGTAGCCTCCTCAAGGAAATCAAGCTTTGGAATACTTTCTCCGGCCAGTACACAAGCTCATCGCATCTATAAATTGTCAGATCTTGCAGCTGCCCATAGCAAACCCACAGTGCTAGTGCACGGGTTTGGAAGAACAAACTGCAGCTGAATAGTTTCATATCTACCACAGACGACGGATGGTCCCATTCCTCCTTATCATCCAGCTTGACGCCCTTCAAAGACAAGCTGGACAGACTTGTAGCAAAAGGTTTTACGCAAAGAGGATGAATAGATTACGATGAGAGTTTTCTCTCCAGACTCATGTAAGGATTCTTTAGAATCAAAATGGTGTTATTGGCATATTACGATTTAGAGTTACATCAGACGGATGTAAAGGCGGCATTCCTCAACAGGGATTTGTATGAAAACGTTAACATGGCACAACCCAAACGTTTTGTCATGGAAGAAAAAAAATGTATGGGATGCCGCATGTAGAAATTCATTTATGGGTTAAAAATAAGTCTCTAGACATTAGTATTTGAACTTGATGAAACGATAAGAAAGTTTAGGTTTTAAAGAAAATGAGAAGGACAATAGCGTTTATGCGAAGTTCAAGAATGGAAAATTTATTTTCCACATCCTGTGAATAGATGACATTCTACTCACTAGTAGTGACGTTAATCTGTCATTGGAGAAGAAGAAGTTTTGTCCTCAAGTTTCAATGTGAATGATCTTGGTGAAGAGTTATTGGAAAAGATTCTAAAGAAATAAGAAAATAAAGTATGCATGCGAGTAAACCTACGCCTGCTCCTATAGTCAAGGGTAATAGATTTGGAAACTTTAAGTGTTCTAGGAACCGATATGAGATCGATCAAATAAACATGGTTCCATATGCTTCAGTTGTTGGAAGTTTGATGAGTGTACAAGTACAAGTAAGAACTTACCCTGACGTAGTTTACGTATCCGGGATATTTTGGCAGAAATCTAGTCCAGATATAGATCACTGGAATAGAGTTGAGAATGTCTTGCAATTTTACAAAGTATCATAGGCCTCATGCTGAGTAAAAAAGAATAAGTACTCTCAAATAGTTGAGGGTACAAATGTTAAGTCTTGGCGAGATGTGTAGTGAAATCCACAGTAGTTGCTAACACTCGCAGTTGGAGTATTATTGTGGAAAACTCCAAAGAAACAGTTGTTGTGTCATGAGTGATGCATACCATAGTATAGCTTGACATGAGGCTTAAGGAACAGGCAAAAGGAGGTTAAGGGAATTAGTACCCGAATTTAACAATGGTAGACAACAGCAATAACCATTTAAAGTAAGTTAACTCCTAAGACAACAGGTCAAGTGTGCTGCCAAACACATTGACACTAAGTTATATGTTGTAAAGGAGAAAATCCAGAATCATTTGAAAGCATTGAATACATAAGTACCGACTAAGTACTTGCGGATCCGCTTACTAAAGGCTTACCACCCAGTGCGTTCAGAGAACACACAGTTGACATGGGTTTACGGGAAAGCCTATGATTTCTGGATACTAAGGGCCTAGTTGAGTATCTGTTTCAAAACAGAGAGGTGCATTGTAGCTGTTAAATCTAATTGCAACTGACCGTGACGATGAGGCACGCTCTATACACTGATTATAAGGTGAGATCAAGGGGGAGAATATTAGTTTGATCTCCACCAATTGGCCCAACGGCCAATCTGACCCCTTGACCGCGTCCTGATCGGGGACGCTTAACCGACCACTGGTCGGCGGGCCCCTGTCACACAGCGCTATATATATAAAGAGAAAGGTGGGGGCCAGGCCACGAGTGACACGGTTCACCACCGCAACTCTCCCACTGAAGTGACCCTAGATAGCCCCTCCGATCGCGGGCGCGCTGCAAGTGATGGGAAGCGCCGTCGGATGCACCGCCGTCCTCTGGACTACACCGCCACGCACTACGTCGCTGCTGCTGTGGCGATTTCTTCCCCTCTACCTCCTCTGCCGAACCTGAAGGTATGGGCCTCTACACTGTCTCCCTCTCCTGAGTCTGCCTTCCACTCCCGATTCATGTTCTAGATCAATTTGAACCAAACAGAATTGAATCAACCCGTAGATCTACACGTAGATGATCCTAAGGACTTAACAAACCCGGCGTGCAGTGCTGGAAGAGTAAAACATATTCGCCAAAAAAAATGGACAGGGCTGACACGCAAAGCCTATCTTATCTATCAAAGAACAAGGGGCACACATGGTTCTATGATGCCAGCACCAGCAGTTCCCACCAGCAGCACGCCAGCACCAGCGGTCGAGGAGGGCAGCTGTTGGATTTAGGCAGGAAACAGGCATGCAACTACGTACTAGGTAATACAAGAGGATAACACAAATGAACGCAAGATTTATGCATGCACCATATACGGGAAAGAATATTGCTGCGTACCTTCAACTTCAAGACGGGAATTATCTACAGACGTAGCTTCCACGAGGCCGCTGTCCGGCCAGTCGCTGCTGCATAGCTGAAGGGAGCGATTTGATACCTGGGCACTCCCTAATTGTAAACCGACGAAGAGATGAGTATTCTTGTGGTTCTGGCCCACTGGGCAAGGATGTCAGGCGTTTGTAACCATGCAGATCGAGGACTTTCAGTGCTGAGGGATCTATGATGCATAATTATTTAAAACTATATTACTAACAGTGACATATAATTTATATAAATTCTTATTTTAGGTATGTTACTCCTTCCGTTCGTTCTTATTTTCTAGATACATAGTGAGCGAAACTATGTATCTAGACATAGTATTCATTTGAATATATAACAAACGCTTATTATCGGTGCAGAAAGTGACCAACACGTAAATATTTCTAGTTTTACCGTACGTTGTGATCGGATGTGGCCTAACACTCAATGACACTGGGTTTATACTGGTTCAGGCAATGTGTCCTACGTCCAGTTTAAGTCGGTTGGTGACTTTATTCCTGAGCCCAGGTGCTCGTAGTTTGCAGTGGGGTTACAAACGAGAAAGAGAAAGATTGGGGGTACAAGAGGTCCGGTCGGACTCTGGTCTGAAGGGCCGAGAGTGACAGGAGCTCCGCTTTGTGCTAAGTGTTCGAGCGTGCGCTCTATGTAGCTTTGGAGTGTCTAAAGCTACAGAGGGTGAATCAATGTAAGTGAACTGATGCTCTTTTGGGAGAGAGCGCATCCCCTTTTATAGATGAAGGGGATGGCCTTACAAGTGAGAGAGAGAGTACGTATACTAAGTCTTGTTGCCCATGCCGTCGGGTACAAGATGATTGTAGGCGTCCATAACACTGTTAAATGTCAGATACATGTGGGAGGTTGCGTCGTCTTCTTCTGATATGGCAGACGTCGGTGCCTACCATACTGTTGATGCCTAGAGGCATGCAAGGGGTTTTACCGTGCTTGTCTAGTATGAGAGTTTACGGGCGGCCACAACACTGTAGGGTAAATGTCGGCGCTCACAACACTGCTTGGGTTCTGACATGCTTAGAAGGTTGCAGGGCACTCTTCTGACTTGTCCTGTCGGTACTGTCCTGTAGGTGTCCAGGGTACGGTCCTTGGTATTGCGGTTGACTTTGAGTACCCTGCCTTACTTGCTCCGTTTGTTTCCTGGTCCTTACCGACCGGGCGTCCCCTGTCGGTCGGTCCCAGTCGGCTCCGACTGCGCTAGTCGGAGAAGAGCTGTAAGCCGGGGTTCGGAGTGTCCCCGGCCGGAGACGTGGGTTGAAGTTCAGAAGCGGTGTTTTGGCCAGGCCTTCCGGTCGGAGAGGCGGGCCGGAGTCGGAGGCGAGCATTGTTCCTCCTTAGCGAGGCCTCCCAGTCGGAGATTGGATCTTCCTTCTAGCCTGTTTTTTAGGTATTTGGGCCGGCCCAGGAGTTGTGCGTCGTTCGCAACGTCGTCTGCTGGGCCGAGCCTTTGCTGGTGAAGCCGATCCATTAGGGGCCCCGGGTTTATGAACCCGACACTTACAAGATATGTCTGAACAACTTATAACTTGGAGTGGAAGGTGTAAATTTTAACTAAAATGTTATCTATATTCGTAGTATAACAATTACTACACATATAATTTCTTGATAAATAAATTTAAACGCAGGTAGTGCGGACCATATGTGTACTTCCTTATCTTTGGGATTATTTTAGATTAAACAATCATTATATGACTTAAATATTAATACTCTCTCTAAGTTAGCACCATTCTAGATATCACTCCAAGCTCTATCATCAATTTTGAGTGATGTGGTGCATGTTTTAAATGATTGTTTATGTCATTGTAATATTTAAGAGTGCAATTTATGACCTAAACTCTTCATTTTAAAAAGTACACAGGGAGAGTTAATAAAGATACAATAAGAATTTTAGCTTGAGAATAAAAAAAAATATTTAGTAATTAATAAGATTACATTTGAAAATCAAAATTTTAGATTTATGGCATCAAAAGATATGGGCTACAATAAGAGCCACCATAGTTTAAGCCTTTCTTTTTAATCTAATGTTTCAACTAAATGCATATTCAAGTTACACAGCGGTACCATGTGGAAAGAGAAAAAACTATGGATATGGATGGAAAAACATATAGATTAGTAATTGATGGATTGATCACAACTAGACAGAGAGAATATTGTATCCGTTGTACCAATTGTGTTGGAAAATGAACAAAATGAAAAACATGCAATTTAATATTAGTAATTTATTTTAGATTCATGACATGAGAAGATATGTGCTACAACAATATCCACCATAGTTTAAGCTAATGTTTAGTAATTGATACATTTATCATATTTGGATAAAGACGTCATAGTATCCATTGCGATAGAACATTAACAAAGTGAAAAACATGCAATTTAGTTTTAGTATTTTTATTAGTTAGACGTATATTAAACAGTAACTAATATTTATGTGCTCTAAATTTTCTATGCCGTGCGAGAGCACGGGCGTTGATGGACTGGTATATATTAATCAAGGTTTTAAATAGCCGGCTAAGTCATTTAACTTTCTATGTCCAAAACCAGGCTATAGCCGGCTATATCGGACTATAGCGGCAGCTAAGAGCTAACTTTTACATGAAAAAACTTAACTAAATCATTCTCAAATAGCTATAGCCGAAGATAGCGGAGGCTATAGCCGGATATTTAAAACCTGGATATTAATTAGGCCCGACAACCGCCGCCATCGCGGTTGGATTGGAGGCCTTACTGCTGCGGGCTGACGACTGTATGTATGTACTGTACACAACTCCTCCTTGAAAACCCATTGGATGATGCAGCTGATAGTGATAGCAGCAGCAGTGCCCCTCTGTCATATGCGATGCTTGAGTCACCTGCCCGAGCCTGCCGCATCCATGTCCAGCTTTTTGAGTCCATGCAAAAGCATCCTTAGCGAGGTGTTGACAGCCGGAGAGGGAGGTGTTGACCGACACATTCCCCTTCTTTATTGTCTTTATTCAGTAGCATAGCAAAGACAAACCAATCCACAGCTGGCTGCCATTTTTTTTATTCAGTAGCATAGCAAAGACAAACCAATCCGGCCCTGATGATATGATGTATATGCATCCCTCGCAGGCCGCGACTACGTCAGTCACAGGGATGTGCTTAGCATGAGCTGTGCTGTATATAACCAACCAATAAGGCACCAATGAAACTGATTATAACAGAAATAAATGGCGCTACATAAATAAATCTCTCCTCCTGTTTTGGAACTCTATGTTCTCGATCTCACTCTCACTCTCACTCTGACAGTAAAAAAGACTGGCATCTATCGATATAATAGTAATAGTAATAATTCCTTGACGCACACAAAGAATAGCCAACGAATAATCTATGCATGTATGATATGATACACAGCATATTCTTGTCCTCGTTCTTGCTTTTGGCCTTGCAGATGAAGAAGGTTCAGCTTCAGCGTGTGCGTGTCCTGCTGCTGGATTCATCGCTGGTGACGAAGTTGCTGCTGTTGCTCCTCCTCCTCCATTGGATGTCAGTCAGTGGCCTAAGAGCGAGGAGCAGAGACGCCCAAGCAGCCGTGGAAAGCGACCTGTTAATGTTATATATATAATGAAATCATCAAAGCTCGCCCAATAAAACTTCAAAATAGGAGTATATATATGCTAATAATCCGGTCGGACTCTGCTTAAAGTTGTCAACAGCCTATATACATTTGGTCCAATTTTAAACACACAATTCAACTCATGGTATGGGAAGTGGGAACAGAGAGTCCATGCGTATATGAAAACTCTAGGGGAAAATGCTCAAAGGATAAAGCGAGCAGCAGAGAGGTAGAGATGCCCAGGCAGCCATAGAGAACACAAGAGTGATATATTGATGTCAAAGAATCGTCGAAATCCAATAAGATTTAAAAAATACATATATCTGCTGCTTTGGTCAAAATTAGCACGAAGTAAGTGCTGAGATTTGAAATGACAGGGCAAACAGGTATATATGGCGGCGTGTCCACCAAACAAAAAATGGACAGGGCCGGCATGCAAACACAAGATTTATGCATGCACCATGCGGGAAATATTGGTGCGTACCTTCAAGACGAGAATCTAGATCCGTAGTATGCACACCAATTGCTGCTGCAGAGCCGAAGGGAGCGATTTTATACCTGGGCACTCCCTAATTGCAAGCCGACGAAGACATGAGTATTCTTGTGCTTCTGGCCCACTGGGCAAGGATGTCAGGCTTTTGCAACCCTGCAGAACGAGGGATTCCAGCGCTGAGCACGGTGTTCGCTCGATCGTATCAGCCATGCTTATCAGTCATGATACAGTGTTTTTCTCTCACAACAAAATAGCATCAGCCATGATACAGAGAGTTCTATAATGCATGATGATTCTAGTGACCGCAACTCTGGGCAGCCGGCAATTTCTACGCTTTTGAGTGCATCCAGCTGGCCTGATATGAACCGTAGTTGGAAGACGTTGTTCCCCTTGTACGCCACCGTCTTGAGCTCCTCAAGCCATGCCTTTACTCCTCCTCGGCCACGCTGCCAGCGATTTTGATTGATGGCCAAGGGACAGTCGCGTGGGCTCGATCACCCCAAGTCCCCCGAAACCACCGTATGAGTCCCTCCTCATGTTCTATTTTTATTCTTATTAGTTATTACTACTCCGATCCGATCATATGCGTTGCTTGACTCACCTGCCTGAGCCTGCGGCATCCATGTTCAGCTTTTTGAGTCCATGCAAATGCAAAAGCATCCGTATGGGGGTCACATATTCAGCTTTTTTAGGGTCCCAAGTATATGTTTTGAATCCTTAGATTAATCAAAATTTTCCAAACAACAATGGAGACCCGCTCTGTTCCAAAGTTGCAGTGCTCAACAAGATCTAAAGCTCTGCCGTTCAAGCTAGTTTCATCTAAACTCATTTAGACATCGAAATTCTCAATACAAGATTCGTAAAAAAAAATATATAAAAGGATAGGATCCTACGCTTGCCACATGCTAGTGTATGATATAGTGGTAGGGCGCTCCCGTGAAGTAAGAGCCCGCTAGTGAACGAATAATACCACCATATAAAGTTAATGTATTGTTATTATAAAGGTTTCATATTAATTAGAAGAATCCTAGGAATAATTAGAATAGAGAATTGTTCATCTTAGAAGTAAGTACCGACATATAAAGTTAATATATCGTACACATGAAATGAATCTATGAAGTTCAAGAGCTAAAGGTATTACGTGCTAGGCTTACACCTCGTGTTTTGCATGAAGTTAGAGCATCTCCAATATAGTTCCTAAAAAAGCAATTGGTAAATCAATGAGTTTTCCAAGTAGATAAAAAAAGTTGGGAGCACATTTGTTAAGTTTAATTTCTCCAATATTTTATAAAACCTCGCTCCTAAAATATAGAATACAATTTTGCATCAGGATCCCGCACGGACCATTTCCAAATCACCCTAACCACCTTTATATTTTCTTTCTCTCTTGCACATTTGCATTGAAAACCTGTCCTACCACCTCTAGATTGGCTGGTCGATACGCGCTTGTATATTTCCCCGCGATTTGGTCGATTTTCCCAAGTGCGGAAAGATTAGGAGTTGTTGTTGGAGGGCAGTTTTATTCAATCTTGCAAAAAAAAACATTGGGAGTTGGGTTTTGCAAACTCTTGGAGATGCTCTTATATCTTATGATATTTTAGATTTTGCAACAACTACATTAAAACAATAGAACGAATAGGAAATGTTGAGTTCTTTTTATGCAAATATATAAGCTAGGACAAGTAGTCCATTTTTCAAATCGTGTGTGTAGGTCTCGCCTTTTCTAAAAAGAGGATGGAGGCGTTAGGTAGAGTTGCACCGCCTGGCCTACCACCTGTAGCCATTTTGTCTTGGTTTTGTTTTTTAATGCCCCGCATAGGAGGAATGTACTTGATTCTTGCTATGAATATGGGACTAGTTAGAGATGTGTAGCGATCATATCATATTGCTCATGATTATATCATTTCTTGCTATGATATATGCTAAATTTTTTTACAACCTTAAAAAAAGATTTCTTTCACATCGATCACTTAAAGCATCCATATAGAGAAATTTAAAACGATCTAGCAAGCTAGTTAGCGCAACATGTGCATCCCCCAACGGGCGCTCCCAATTATTATTTGGCGTGCCAGGTATGGTCGTCGGCACCCGCGGAGCAAGGGGCCTGGTAAGGAATTTATATTTTTTTCTTCAATAGAAATGAGCCGCATTCTTATGACTTTATATTAGGCCCGGCAACCATCGCGGTTGCATTGGAGGTGGCCTGCTGGAAATCCTGGGAATTATTACTCGTGTCGTTGCAATGGAAGGAAACCCATTGGAAGCAGAAGCAGCCTCCTGCCTGCCGCATCCATGTTCAGCTTTTTGAGTCCACATGCAAGCGCAAAAGCATCCTACACAGCTTTTTCATTCAGCAGCATAGCAAGAGAAGCCACCAATCCAAACTCCTCACCAAAGCATGCATATTTGCCGCGACTACATCAGAGTCACATCACAGAGATGCATGTGCTTAGCTTATCATGAGCTGTGTATATATAATAAAACCAATAATAAAGGCACCAATGAAACTGATTATAAATAAACGGCGCTTCATAAATAAATCTCCTCCTGCTTCGTGAACTCTGATTATAATAGTAACAGTAATTCCTTGACTCACAAAGAATAGCCAACGAATCTAATAATTCTACGATCTCATGGATGTAGCCTCCTGCAGAGCAGACCGTTGCTCTGGGTCGCTTCGTTCTCCTATGCTATGCTGTACTCATGGTGTCTAGTTCTTGCTTTTTACCCTTGCATTGCAGTTGCAGATGAGGGAACTTTCAGCTTGGGCGTGTACGTCCTTCTTTCTGCTGGATTCATAGCTGGTGACGGTGACAGCTTGGGCCTAAGAGCGAGGAGCAGAGACGCCCAAGCAGCCGTGGAGAGCGACCTGTTAATTAATTATATATATAAAGAAATCATCAAAGCTCGCCCAATAAAACTTCAAAATAGGAGTATATATATGCTAATAATCCTGTCAGACTCTGCTTTTCAGTTGTCAACAGCCTGTATACATTTGGTCCAATTCTAAACACACAATTCAACTCATGGTGTGGAAGTGGGAACAGAGAGTCCATGCGTATATGAAAACTCTAGGGAAAAATGCTCAAAGGATAAAGCGAGCAGCAGAGAGGTAGAGATGCCCAGGCAGCCATGGAGAACACAAGAGCGATATATAGATGTCAAAAGAATCGTCGAAATCTAATAAGATTTCAAAAATACATATATCTGCTTCTTCGGTCAAAATTAGCACGTAGTAAGCGCTGAGATTTGAAATGACAGGGCAAACATGTATATATGGCGGCGTGTCCACCAAACAAGAAATGGACAGGGCCGGCATGCAAATACAAGATTTATGCATGCATCATACGGGAAAGATTGGTGCGTACCTTCAAGACGAGAATCTAGATCCGTAGTATGCACAAGGCTGCTGTCCAATTGCTGCTGCAGAGCCGAAGGGAGCGATTTTATACCTGGGCACTCCCTAATTGTAAGCTGACGAAGACATGAGTATTCTTGTGCTTCTGGCCCACTGGGCAAGGATGCCAGGCTTTCGCAACAGTCCAGATTGAGGACTTCTAGTGACCGCAACTCTGGGCAGTTGTAAATTAACAGCTCTTTGAGTGCATCCAGCTGGCCTGATATGAACCGTAGTTTGGAGCAATTTTGAATATTTATTTCCCTGAGGGACGAGGGAAGATTGGCAACATCTGACAACCCATGACAGTCCCATATTATTAGAGATTCTAAAGATGATGGAAGGAGCTTATCCGGGTCCGCGGATGGTGACAGGTGTGACAACCCATGACAGGTGTGGATGCTGCCACGTCATGGGTACTACTAGCTTCTTGATTCAACTGTTGCCTGCCGTATAGGGACTCAAGCTTACAACAGGTTATAACTACCATCCTCTTGAGACTCAAGATATTTCTAGAGACTCAAGATGGGGCAAAAGTCGGCTCCTTCCTGATGTTTCCTGGTCAGGAGCATTTGCCGCTGCGTATCCAATTAGATTATTACAGTTCTGAATCCATAGCGTCCGCAAGGAAATCAAGCTTTGGAATACTTTCTCCGGCCAGTACACAAGCTCATCACAGCTACTTATTGTCAGATCCTGCAGCTGCCCATAGGTTGTGCTAGTGCACGTGGTTGGAAGAACAAACTGCAGCTCAATAGTTTCATATCTACCACAGACGACGGATGGTCCCATTTCTCCTTATCATCCAGCTTGACGCCCTCCAAAGACAAACTGGACAATGACGTCATATATCTGATTCCTCCTAGAGAAATCTGTCGATTTGCTTCATGCAAAACCAGTTCTTTGACCTTTGGTGCCCTAGGCAGAGTTGTTAACTTTGGGCATTTCTTGATAACAAGAATCTCAAGCAAAGGGAACAGTGCATGTTCTTCTTCAATTTCAAGGGCAGACTCCCATCTCTCAAAGCTATATAAATCTTCCAAATTGAGCTTCTTCAGTTCTGGAAATGCTGAGCGGGCCACTGTATAATCTCCACCACCATACGGTTCTCTGAGCACCGATGCTTCTGGTAATGCTGCCAAATTTTTACTACAATTAGATAACCGAAGCTCAACCATGTTTTTCAACATACCCATCCATGATGGGAAACTGGTGCCTTGGTAGGAATATATTTCTAGAGCCAGCTTTTGCATTTCTCAAGGTTGGCTGCTTTTGCATTTCTTCTCACTGTCACATTTTCGAGCTGCTTTAGCATTAATGAACCACCAATATTTAAATCCTTTAGCTCTCCAAGACTGCTACAATTCAAGCCACTTCCCACTACAAACCATGTAATTGTTCGAAGCGAGGTGATTCGTCCAAGCTCTGGAGGCATGCACTCCAGCTTCGTGCACCCATCTGTGTAGAGATGACGAAGGCTACTCATGTGCTTCATTTGCTCAGGAAGTCTTTTGAGACTGCTGCAGTTAGAAAGTTTTAGTGTCTGGAGACTATATAGGATGCTTATGTCATCAGGAAGTGCTTTGATGTCTTCATTATTTGAGAGATCAAGGTACCTAAGGTGGCACAGGTGCTTTGGGTTTATTGACAAAGCAGCTGTTGGTTTTGGCGTAGAAAGTGCTCTGAGCACCGATGCTTCTGGTAATGTTGCCAAATTTTTACAGCCTTCAATGTGCATTATCTCAAGCTGAGGAAATGCTACGGTGCCTCCATGTGTTGCCTCCCAAAATCTATCAAGAACCTGAAGATTAACTAGCTTAAGATCCTTAAGCTTTCCAAATGTGGAGGATGTACAGCTGCTACACAGGAATTGCAATTTTCCCAATCCTTCCAAATGAAGGACTTGTAGTTCTGCTAGCTGTTCCAATTCAGGAAGCTGATCCACTTTACTACAATTAGATAACCGAAGCTCAACCATGTTTTTCAACATACCCATCCATGATGGGAAACTGGTGCCTTGGTAGGAATATATTTCTAGAGCCAGCAGTCTATCATGAGCTTCAAGACTCTCTAGCACCTCATGACATTGCTGTTCCACCTCTTTGCCACTTGTCAGTTGTCTCAGATCCTTCTTATTCTCAAGGTTGGCTGCTTTTGCATTTCTTCTCACACTCACATTTTCGAGCTGCTTTAGCATTAATGAACCACCAATATTTAAATCCTTTAGCTCTCCAAGACTGCTACAATTCAAGCCACTTCCCACTACAAACCTTGTAATTGTTCGAAGCGAGGTGATTCGTCCAAGCTCTGGAGGCATGCACTCCAGCTTCGTGCACCCATCTGTGTAGAGATGACGAAGGCTACTCATGTGCTTCATATGCTCAGGCAGTCTTTTGAGACTGCTGCAGTTAGAAAGTTTTAGTGTCTGGAGACTATATAGGATGCTTATGTCATCAGGAAGTGCTTTGATGTCTTCATTATTTGAGAGATCAAGGTACCTAAGGTGGCACAGGTGCTTTGGGTTTATTGACAAAGCAGCTGTTGGTTTTGGCGTAGAAAGTGCTCTGAGAGAACTAAATTTTGATGAATGTAGCACATTTCTCTGGTGATAAAATCTATCAAACATCATTGTTTGTATAGGTGGACACTTTTCCTTCGTAGTACCAAATAAAAAATTTAATTTCTCTTTATATGTTATTGTTTGAAAAAGTATATGGCAGGCAGCACTAGGAAGTGACTCACCACTTCGAAAGAATTCCTCAGTTATACAAACACACTCATTTTCTGAAGTAGATAGTGCAACATCATGCATGAGGTCATGGGTCTTCACAAAAGTTGTAGAACTATACCCAATCCTTCTTTGCTCCTCATACTGGAAGAATGACCTTGAAACCATCTCATTGACAATCCGTTTACCCATGGTTTTAGCAGGTACCTTGTTTTGATCTGAGATATAACCATTGCCCATCCAAAGTTGGATAAGCTCTTCAACATCAATTTGATAATCATTTGGATACATAGCACAAAAGGCAAAGCATTGCTTCATGTCAGTTGGCAAGTCATTATAGCTGAGCTTGAGTATAGGTAAAATCCCGGTCTCATCATCGCATATCCTGCTTCGATGTAATATGTCCTCCCATTCTTCCTTAGTGGTCTTGTTACACCCGGTCTCTAGAAAAAATTAGTTAGAGTTAATGCCATGTTTGGATGTGCGTGGGGTGGCTATATAATGTTCTTGGTCAATAATTCAAGCTTCCATTTTGGAACACAGTAGTAAATATTTCTTACATGTGACTATGCCAAAAAAAAACATGACTGAGATAATTAGACCTGTCTACTTTATTTTACAACCCACGCACAAACTTATGTTATCTAAATATTACATAGGGGTACACAATACATGACATGACGTACTGAGTGTTCAGCAAGAATAAATAAAACATAAAAGCATGATAGAAGGTGAGAGTTGAGTTAGCAATAATAAGCTCTAGCAATAATACCTCTTTCCCCTAAGATGTTCCTTAAGCTTGGTGAGTGCCTCCTCTAGGATTGTGCAGAAGCATTACATATCTTGGTGGCAAGATTACAGACATTGAAATCATCTGAGACACATACCCACTTTAGTAGCTGGAACTGCTCTTGGACTCGACGGTCATTGTAGATGAGTTGAGCGAGGGTGGTCTTGCCCAATCCTCCCATTCCAATGATGGGAAGAACTAAGAGATCACCACTGCTAGCTTGATGGCTGAGCAATACCTCAATAATTTTCTCCCTCTCCTTATCTCTAGATTTGCTAACAATATTTTCGGGGTCGACGATAATGGAATCTGTCTGATGCCACTCCTTCCATGCTGGTGCCTCGGGCTGAAGCTTGTCGAATCCAAAATCTTTCATTTCCCCCACAAGGACCTTGATGGCCTCAACAATGCTGCTAAGCTTGTTTCCCATCCTGCTACGGAATGCGACACGGTTGTGAGTAGGGAAGAGTTTTACTCCAGCCAGTGCCGAGCTTGGTGATGTGCCCATTCTTCTTGGCTCGACGGCGGAGCGCCTCGTACTCGAACTCGTCAAAGACGTCAGTTCGCCTTGTACGCCACCAGTCTTGAGCTCCTCAAGCCATGCCTTTACTCCTCCTCGGCGAGACGCCTGCTTCTCGGCATCAGCCATGACGTCGAGGATGGCAGGCATCTTGCGCTTGAGGATCTTGTGCTGCTTCTCCATGCCCTCCATCACGTTGTACTGGTCCAGGAGAGTAGCTGGACACCTTGTCCTTCAGCAGGGACAGCAGCGGCCCAACCAGCAGGCTGGCCGCTACTTCAGCCATTGGAGCGAGCACTCAGCTCAGCAGAGTGGTGGAGAACACACAATGCTAGGGTGTGGGCAAGCTGAGATGGTCTCTTTGGTAACTCGTCCTCCTATAGTTAAAGCATGAGAAACCTCTTTCGACGATTCCCTCTCGAAAAGAACATGTACCTAACCACTCGGAATTATTGCTTCCAAATGGTTTGGTAGCACGCCGCTCTCTCGTGCTCGTCCTGTGCCTGTGGTCGCGTCGACGTCGGCAATAATGGAGGGACAAGGCCAGGGCCAGGGCCAGGGCCAGGGGGACAAGGTCACATGGCCGGGAGCCAGCCACCCTTGACTGACTGCTATCCACTGTCACTCCGCCAGCGATGCACGGCTAAGGGACTGAGCTGCTCCATCACCCGAACAATCACTGCAGTGAGGAAACTAGCTCAATTATTCATCAAATTCTCGCTATGTGTGGTCAATCTCTTCCTCCCCAAAACTCCTTTTCGATGGCGGTATCCTTGCTGTCCTCTTGTCCATAGTTTTTCTTTAGACAAAGTCGATTCAACCATTTTCTTGTTTTGTTTTGGCTGCACCTGGCCTATTTGGAACGCAGAAATTTATTTCTATTTATGTGTTTTTTGCATACGTCAATTAGCTATCACGTTCAAGGTACCAGCTGCTGGGTTCTAATAAATCGATGACACCGGGATCCAACGATTCATCACATAAGTCACCATGGTGGGAATGAAAACAGATCAGAGCGGAGCTGATAACGTCTATCTCACTTTCTAATCCACTTTTCTTAGTCGGATAAGAATTGGAGCGAATAATATACGCATATTGTTGATGCTGATTCGAGCCACACACAAGCAAGGGTTAGCAAACCCAAGACCATACACAACCTAGCACGCAATGTGAACGCACTAGAATAGCAAGGCTGACCGGCAAGTCAGAACACCTTCCGGGAACACGTCGAGGTTGTTCTATGGTCGACAAGACCATCTAGAACACCAATGAATCTCGTTGAGAGACACGCTGAATAGCAGGGGTTGAAAAAGCTCAAGGTAGAAAATAGGGTAGCAGATTAGCTTTTGTCGATTGTGTGTTGGATTACCTCAATCGGTCGTGATCCTTTGGTATATATAGAGGGAGTGGCTTACGTAATAGGAAACCCTTTCCAAATGAAAATTTACAAGTTCCCACGACATTGGACGAGCTCACATCGAATCTTACTTCTTATCTTACTATTACTAATTAGAGGCCCCAACAGAGACACCACGTTAATTCTTACTAGAAACACTAAGAAAAAAGATAAATCCTAGAAATTCTCATAATGATCAGAAACATCTGACCTTTGATTTGGTAGACTCTAACCATCATCACCAATAATAGCCATTGGATCTATTGTAATTTATTAAAAAATTACTCACCACTGCCATTATGAAAAATACATAAAGTAACCCCTTATTTTGCATGTAAATTACCCACCTCTGCCATTACAAAAGATAATTTCAAAATAGCCCCTATATATTTGTATATAAATTACCCACATCTGTCATTATGAAAATAATTCAAAAGAACTCCCTAAATTTGCATCTAAATTACCCACCTTGGTCATATAAAACATAATCTAAAATAACCCCTAGCATTGCATTCAAATTAACGGGCTTGGTCACTATGAATGATAATTTAAAATAGTCCTTTAATTTTGTATCTAGATTACCAACGTCTACCATGAAAGATAATTTACAATACCTCCTAATGATTTTATAAATTATCCACCTTTATTATTATGAAAGATAATGCAAAGTAATATTCTAAGTTTGCATTTAACATATTCATATATGTTGCCGTGAAAGATAATATAAGGTATTACCTTTATATTTGTATGTACCATAGCCATTATAAAAATAAACAAAAAATATCTAAAATCTACACATGAAAAATAAATATTTCATAAAGTACGCTAGAATCGTGAAGTATGATACATATATTATTACAAAATAATCAATATCCATAAGTACGATATATATATATATATATATATATATATATATATATATATATATTTCTAAAGACTTCTATAATCATGAAATAAAATAACTATAATGCTATATTCCATCATGTATATTAGATAAACATGTATAATAAATATTTATTTTAACAACCTACAAAACATAAAAATGTTCACTTAACAAACCACATAGTAATAACACTTTATGTTAATACTCCATGATAAAAAAATTTAAAAGTTATTATTTTAAATAAGTGTATACGCCTTTACTAAAACATTATGCCATACCAATATTATTAATTTAATTTTATGCACTCTATGATATATAAATAATACTACACATATATTCATGTGATATAACACATTCAACATGTTTAGTGTCGGATGCAATCCGAGTTTTAACTTATGTGGAAAACAATACTACTAGGACCTAGACTCTTTTTAACAAAAACAATTTTTGAAATAAAATATAAAGAATACTAGAATTTCTACTTAACATGTGCAAAAATTGCAACAACTTGATTAAAAATTAAAAGATAAACTATAGATTTACGAAGTCGAAAAATGATTGTATCAAGAGTTTATATATCTTAAGACTAGATTTCAACTAAATACATACTCCTGTCACACTAAAAAATAGATAAATACTAGAAATTCTAACAAAAGGTCCCCACTGGATCCTGCATGTTAACCCTCTCAGGACTTGATAGCAAAATAAAAGATAGACCTTAGAAATTTTCATAAAAATTAGAAACATTTTACCATCAATTAGGTATAACCTAATCACCATTGATAATAATAATAACTATTAGATTGTTTTATTTTCTAAATAAGTATCCACTTCTGCTTTTGTGTAAAACAATATAAACTAACTTATGACTCTAATTTATATTACCTGCATATGTCATTAAGAAACATGATCTAAAGTAGACCTAGATTTGAATTTAATTGTCGACGTCCTCTTATTATGATCGATTACATAACTCAATTTTCATCTCATTATTAGAAAATTTAATTACCCCTCAAACCTACATCTAAATTATCAAGATCTCCTATTACGAAAAATTTCTTTAGATAACAAGAGCATATATATGTTTCTAAATTACCCCACCTCTATCAATATTAATATAGTAAGTTTTAATTAAAGTAAATATACACGTTGTGCCAACATATATGAGCAATAAAATACATATGTTTTGTTTCATCACACAAAAACTATTTTCTTAACAACTCAATATTAATGATACTAACAAATTATTTAAAACCATATTAGTAACCATAACAAATAATCTATATAGATTGTTACTTTAGATATATTTATGTATTTTACCTAAAATGTTTGATATGTCTATATTGATAGTATAACCATAACTACAAATATAATTTCTTGATAGAAAAATTCAACCATCTTGAACAGTGTGGGAGACCACTGATGGCTATATTTTTCTGGCCCTTTAAAAATACTTTAGAGTAAAAAGTCAAACACTATATAAGGTTTAAGTATTAAAATTCTCTTGAGGTTAGCACTAAATCTCACTTCAAACTCTATGACTTTATGGTGCATGTTTCAAATAATGGCTTATATGCTATTGAAGTATTTAAGAATATACTCTATGACCTTAAATCCTTAATTTAACAAACTGCAAAAAGAACTGTTAACGAAAGATACAATAAACACAAGAGTTTCAACTTAACTTGAAGAATGAGAAAAAATCCATAGCAGTCGATAAGAATAAAATTTGAAAAAACAAAATTTAGATTCATGACTTCAGAAGACACATGATGCAACAAGAGCCACCATGATTAATGGTAACGTTTCAAAGTAATTGCATATTTAAAATATATAGAGGCGTCATGCAAAGAAAAGGTTATGAATATGGATAGATAACTATATAGATTAGTTCCTTCAAAAAATAGTAATTAATAAGTTTATGATAACTATATGTAGACTACAGAGTGTCTTATGTTAGAAAAAAGAAAAAAAACATATGATCTAATATATATTAGTTAGATGTACTCCCTCTATTCAAAATTATAAGACGTTTGAGTTTTCTAAATACATAGCTTTTGCGTGTGGTCGCGTCCACTACTACATAAACCTTTTGTAGGGGCGGCTTCAGGTGATTTGTAGGGATGGTTTGGCCAGCCGCCCCTACCAAAGCGTGGCTACAAATCATGCATTTGTAGGGGTGGTTCCCAGACCACCCCTACAAATCGATTTGTAGGGGCGGCTGTAGTACCAGCCGCCCCTATAATACCTGTTTGTAGGGGCGGTTCAGTCTAGAACCGCCCCTACAATACATATTTCCGTCAAAAAAATTTTAAATTTACAATTCAAATTTGACCGGAACACACACACACACATATATATATATATGCATATATAATTCAAATCTGACCACAAGCACAAGAGTATTATATAAACTAGAATTACAACTCCAATTCACAAGAATATATACAATCCATCATTAAATAGACATAATTCACAAGTCTAATTCGTTCCACTTCTCCCTCCCCTCTCGCTGGCACATGGTGCACTGGGTGAACGGGGCTATGGCGCTCGGCGTAGGTGTCCCACAAGGTAAAGCCAATGTCAAATTCCATACACATTGTTATCAACGGCCTAGAGCTAGCCTTTCAGTCTCACGAAGGTGTTGGTACTGAGGATTTCTACCTAAGTCAGAATCTCAGTCATGGTAGGTGCCTTTGACGTGTACAATCTGATCCAATATGAAGTTGCAAAGGTCACTGACGAGCTCTAAGAGTTGGTCATCCTTGTAGGGGTCTCTTTTCATTTCTTTCTCTTATTTCCACTACAAGAGAACAAGTTTCGGTTTAGTATTTCATACCATATGCGAAGTTTTTATAATACGGGTGAAGAGGTTCAAACTTACCCTTAAGGGGTGTCTCCTGTAGGCACTGGTGTTACTCATCATAGAACATACATAATATCCACAATGTACACTCCCAGGCTTCTGCTTGGGGCACTGTGTGTTTCGCATATGAAAATGTTAAGTAATGCTTTTGACACCCATGTAATGGAGTACTGAAGTAAGTTACACTTACCTCACATAGTGTTTTTATAGCTAGCCTTTCTTTTCTTACTGGATCATGCCTTCCATGATGTTTATGGACATAGAACCTAAATGCCCTGTTCGAATTATTTTAGCAAATACAACTTGTTAGTATCCAAAAGTGAACGTTACAAGTATGTATACAAACATATAAACTAATGAGGATTGTCGATATGTATACGTCTTGAGAATCGATATGAAGTCTTTGTATGTCACCGGGTCCCTATCTATTGAATCAAAGACCCATGCCATGCTCCTCCCGATATCGATGCCTATACAAATCCAGTGGTTGCTGCATGGATTTAATCATAGAACTAGATAAGTTCTTTTGCATCGAATAAAATATAGCGAACAAAGCTTTAAGTATAGAGTTGAACTTACTTGAAGTTGTATGGTAGTCATATAGTAGAGTGTTGTTGGAGATTTTTAAAAGCCAGGGCAATGTATGCCAAAACCTTAAGGGACTCTTGCCTTAGTTTCTTCGCACGGATGTCCTCTTTCTCCCAAAGGGTCTTTCCAGCAGCTAGCTCTTTGTCATCTAGTTTCCACTGTTTAGGCTAATTAAAATTTGTCTGTCCTATAGCTTGAGGGTCTATATACCCGGCTTTCACACTTGGCATTTGTTTTACAATGTGCACTTGCATTCTACAAATCACGGCATGGGTTAGTTACAACAAAATCCAAAGATTACATTCATATCATATCGGGAGGACAAGGACTTATAGGCACCACGTGCGAATTAGATTCATTTCCATTGCTCCGAGGTGAAAGCATGTCTGCATGTCATTGAAATCAAAGATAATTTTCCTGGCTGGGCTTCCAAATGTGCCGGTGGGGAAGCATGCTTGTACGAGGTCTATGCTCATTAGGAGAACACGCAAGTACCAATCATGGAACCTTCTCATTCCAAGTGGTAGGCGCTGGATGTCCTGGTTTGGTACGAAGGGCTTGCCTCTTTCATATGTTTTCGAGCAATCCTTTGACCATTTGATGGCATCAATATTTGGATACTGCTTTGCTATTTGGTGGACTTTGCTAGTGACGGCCTCCTCAGAAACCCGTGATGGGGCTTTTTTAACTTGGTTCTCAGGCTTGAACTGGTCATGGGAATACCACTTCTGCACTGACGAGAAGTCTTTCATCGGAACATAAATTGGTCTTATGGTGATTGGATGCTTCTTTCGAAGTTCCCATTCAGGCATGTCCTCATCTTCTTGTGCATCACCTTCTTCAGGAGGCACTCGTTGTTCATGTATTGGCTGTGCTTGTTGAGAAGACTATGGCATCTCATCATGCAGTTGCTCGGTATGAGCTGGAGAAGGTTGTGGCTTATCAGGCACATGGTCGCTAGGAGGCAGGGAAGAATGTGGCATCTCAGGAATGTGGTGGTCATGAGACGGTGAAAATATCTCCCCGTCCTCAACAACTCGCTCCAATTTTGAGAGAGGGGGAGGCGGCGAAGAAGAAGTCAATATAATGTCCCGTTTGTGCCAGAGGATGAACTGCCCCATTACGTCTTTGAGTAACACTAGACCCTCGGGAGTTGCATAGTCTATCCTCCACTGCATGAATTCAGGCTTCACGGTATGCACCTCGACCCTAGTGTAGTCCGGCGGTATCTTATTATTGTGGTGTAAGACATCGGGAGGATGTGCCACACCCATTGCCACCTCCATCACAATGTTCTGCCGGCCGCTGAGAAACACCAAGGTGCAACTAGTTGGTTCCCATATGCGATCGACGCGGGTTGTGGCTGTAGTGGAACCTTGGCTGCTAGGAACTTTTGGAGGGCTACCAACTAATGCCAGTTCTCCCGGCGGCATCATTAATGTTCGTGGCTCCGTAGACAGTCCTTGCTCCTCCAGCGCCTTCGCAACTAGAGCCTTCACTTGGAGCTCAAGATTAGCCTCCCGGTCTATGCCATGTTTCTTGTACATGTGCATGTCCTCTTCGAATCCATGCTTCCAGGTTGTCCTTTTTCCTAGCCCCCTAGTGCGGCCTATATGCTTGTTGTTTCCCAAGCCAAGGCTAAGCTCATCCCTCTCTCTAGAAGGATTGAATGAGCCCTTCTTCTTATTTTCAGCATATTTCAGTATCCTTGATACTGCATCTTGGTCTCCGACTTATCAAACTTAAGATTACCGCCGGATGATTCTGTACTCCTCGTATATATCTAATTCCTTGAGCGTACCTTCAAATTCTTCACATCGATATTCCTGGCAGCTGCGGCCTCTTCGTCCATCTTCCTAAACTGCTCTTCCTTGGCATAGTAGCCACCAGGGCTTAGATGATGGTGGTGTTTGTTCCTCTTTGCCAGCTCGGTGTTACGGGCACTGAGCTCCAATGCCTCTGGTGAAGTGTTTTGAGCCACGAGCTCCTCCCATTGACTAGGAGTTATGTTGCCGAACTCATTGAAGGGAGTTAACCCCTTTTGGATATACTTCTTGTTGAGCTCCGACCTCCAACATCGGAATGACTCTCCCATAATCTTGAAAGCATTTTTTACTAGTTCTTGCTTACCCTCCGGAAAATCTAAAATTGAGCTTCAGCTGCTTATCCCATAGTTCATCCTTTTTCTTCTCTGGTACCTCTTTCTAGTTAGGGATTGCTAGGTTCAATTTATCTCTTACTAGGGCCCCGATCGCATTACAGAATCGTCCTCTGAATTCCTTCGGCTCAAGGATCTCCCCTACTGGCCCGACCTCCGTTATCACATAGCATGCCTTATCTATATATTGATTTGCTTTTCTATCCCCTCGTTTCCTCTTTGGCTTGGTAGTCATGTTCGTGGTTGTGTCTTGAGGTTGTGGAGCAGAAGCCTCAATGTCCATCTCTGTGGCTGTTGCCTTTGCTCTCCTTTCCTCTACTCCGTCTTGTCCAGCGAGATGTCGCGAACGTCGACATCATCTTTTTTGAGTTTCAGGTGGGACCTGTATATATGATAGGTCAAAGTGTTAGCAGAGGTAACATAGCCAAAGCTTTAGCAAAATTTACAAGCTAAGGCTTTACCCCTACCTCCTCGTTCGGGTCAAAATCCTTGTCCAAATCTTCCTCCGTTGGCCTCCTTCTGGCTTCACGTGGGAAAGGATCTTTAGGACTTACATATCCCTCTTCTGAGTCCTCCTCATCATCATCCTCTTTTTCTTCGCCTTCAGCAGCCTCTCCTGCTTTTCCTTCTGCTCCCCCTTCCTCCTCGTCACATTGCTCCTGAGTAAGCATCACTTCTAGATCCTTTTCTAACTCGTTATCGAACTGCTCCTGAGTAAGCTGGTCCTCTAGTGCTTGCTCCTCATAGGTTGGCTGCTCATCATGCTCGGGGCATCGGGCTGCACTGTCTGGTGTCCGCGACATTATTTCACGCTTTGTTCTAATAAATGCAAGAAAGTGTGCTTTAGGTATGCGAGAAGGTATAAGAAATCAAAAAGGTCTATAAACCAAAGTAGTCCTATAACACAACAATATATCAAAAAAATGAGTAGTAGCGGCAGTAGAGGCCTCAGAAACATGTCAATCATCATTTGATCATGAACTTGGAGCATCAAGGCATCATAACAGAGAAGAGAGGAGAAGGTAATGTAGGGGTGGCTGCTAATGATGCCAAGTTCCTCACAAGTTCTTGATCATCAGCTCATATTCCATATAATGTATGGACTTGGACAATTTCATCATCGGCAAAACAAAGGAGAGGAGAGGAGAGGGGAGATTTGGCAAAAAAAAAAAGCATTAGCTGCTTAGCAAACATAGAGCAGCAGCTGATGGCAAAAATAGCCAAAAAACAGCAGCATTGGTCTCATTATTAGCAGAAAATCGATGAACTAGTGACCATATATATTACTGACCATGGCCAGCAACAGATAAGAGAGGAGAGCACACTGCTATGGTCAGCAACAGATAAGTAGGTCAGGCCTCAGAAATATTACAGCTGCAAATTCATGAGATTCAGCAAATCATCATTGCACAAAAGCCCTTTGCCTCAGTTTTGAAGTCACATTATTCATCTCATGAGCAGATAGGAGAAAGAAAGAAAGATAGAGATGAGCGAGAGGGAGGGAGGAAGGTTTCAAAAAAATTCTCAGTTGGCCCAGGACTACTAGGTCTTGCCTCCAAACTAAAACAAATTAAAAGACAACTCATTTGCTGAACTAGAAGCAGTAGTAGAAGCAATTTTTGGGAGGTGCTCTCAAATTAGTAAAAAACATCACCGAGAAAGGGCTTGTGCTCAGTACAAGTAGTAGTAGTATAAAAAACATCACCGACAAAGGGCTCTGAATCAGTTTGGAGGTTTCCTCCTAAAATAATCGTATCCCACATCAGATTAATAGAACTGCACATAAAAAATGACAAGCTAACAAGCATTTTATCTAGGATTAATAGAACTGCACATAAAAGTTTGTGGAACAACATGATACATATTTTTCTCAGATAGAACTCATCAAGAGAGCTAATAAAATTGAGTTCACAGCTTTTGGATACTTCTAACACCAGTTATGCATTTTAGAAACTAAACAAGCACTTAACTTAGATAAAAGATAATAAAATTGAGTTCACATCTAGGCAGCAGTACAGGGTGTGAATTTTAGTTGGCAAGCTTATGAAGTCGGCCCAAAAGAATCTGTACAGGGTGTGAATTTCCCAACAAAAACACTGCTTTAAGCAACCATGTTCTCAAACAAAAAAACATATAACTAGTTGGGTTGCTGGACAAGCACAAATGTTTACTGCCTTTACTTTTCATGTTCTCAAACAAGGCCATTGCAGCAAGAACATCAAATTATTTGCCAAACCCAATGCAGGACATATGTGGTGATGCATTGTCCTGTGCTGAACATGTTCTAACACTAATGCACAGAAGCAGTTATCAAAAGTCCAACGCTCTGTTAGGAAGATCAGCTTACTGAGTATCTACTATCTAGCACAATTGTTGATCCTTCCCTATTATTTTCAAAAACAGTATACAGCTGTAAAATGGTTATAAGGAAATTGAGAAAATGGATACAGCTGTAGAGCACAATTTTCAAAAACAGTATACAGTTTGCTGTGAAATATAGGTCAAATAGCTAACGCGTTTTAGCAGGAACAAGATATGGAATGGATCAAACAAAATGTACGTCATCTGAATATTTTTCCTTTGAAGAATTACTTTAAATCCAAACAGCAATGAAGGGGGTTGTGAGGATGTGCACCCACAAAACCCACCATTTGAGGTAGCCTCATTTGCAAAATTAAAATTTCTCTGAAATGTGAGGATCTGTAAGGGATAGGGCATGGCAAAGTTGTGCATGTAGTTTCTTCTTATATGTTTCCTAACAGAGAAAATCACTAAGCAAACAGTAAACTAATTTCAGGCAAGGAAAAGAGGTGATTAAAGCTTTGAAAAAATGTATTCAGCACAAGAATGCAAATGTTCAGTTTCTTGCTTTGACGGTATGCTTCTAAGCGTAAAGAACTTTTTAATCTTTTTTGTTTGTTTTTATGTGAGTGAATCCTCTGAGATTTCTTTACAGCTATTAGAGACTCTAATAAAGAACTGTGGGGATATCCTGGAGGAAATGATGAAGATTGTGAAGAAAAAAGTCACTTTTCTCAATTTCCTTATAACCATTTTAGGCCTGTAATACTGTTTTCATACAGCTGTAGAGCACAATTTTCAAAAACAGTATACAGCTAATCATAATCCTCCTCAATAACAAATGGATCCATACAATTTTCTTTCTGTTTTCTTTGGCCTGTAATGGAGTTATATAGTTTTGAAAGCTAGAACACATATAGTTCAAATCTGCTTGGGTGGTAGCTTCTCCTAAGGTAGGATTTGGATAATGCATTTGATAAGGTTGGAAGAGATGGAAAATGAGGTAGTTAAAATACTGGAATATAAGATTTTGGTACCCTTGCCAAATTTGGAAAAGTTGGCCTTGGGACAATGGTTAAGTTGCCGTGACCAAAATTGCAGGTAAGCACCCATCCTATTTTTAGATATGGACCCCACAGAACGAATAAACAGCAAGGCCAATAGCAATTAAGCCAATCACTTGCAAAGGTGCAGCAAATGTCTCAATGGGACAGCAGGACAGCCATGGCCGCTGGCTTGAGAGAAGCCATGGGATCAGGCTCAAGGACAATTTCCGAAGGGGCTCTGATCTGGATGAGGACAAAAGGGGTACCAGTGGTAAAGGATGGCAAGGGCACCGACTCACTAGTAGAGAGGACCAGTCCCATCAATAATAATTAGTTAGGGGGCTCACAAAACTTCAATGACCATGAAACAATGGTAACAAGGGAAAATGTCCTCATCCTAACACATGGGAATCGACCATGCCCATTCTAAGACCTCATTCTCTTCCCAATCCCTCAATTCAACAAGCATCCATTAGACACAATCCAAATGTCACCTGATAAGTTACCTTGTGCAATCAGCTGGTCAATCAAAATGCACAGAAAGGACAAAGGTAACAAGAAACCAATAATTGTCTATACTGCTAGTCAGTTTCCAACCACATGGTACAGCCGTACATGTTTGCTATTTGCTAGTCCTGAAGGCTGTAGTGTCTTTCATCACTACTAACAAAAGTAGTAATGGTTATGTTGTAATGGAACTTATGATGCTCTGAACCAACTTTAGAATACATGAAAATGGGAACAGTCAAGAAACGTATTATCAAGGAGCAAACTATTGCATAGTTAAGGCTCAAAAACAGGGCAGTGAAGCGGCTATAAAATTTTAGGGCATATGCAAATCTAGAAAAGGATTTCTGAAAAATTAACAACAGACAATGGGGATAACTCATACAAGATCATGTGAAGAAATTACAAATAACAATAATAAAAGAAGAAAGTTTGTTTACCTCTAGATGGAAACAATTCAAAAAGAGGGGAATCCCAACGGTTACGCCTATCTGGCTTCTCAAATCTCCTTACAAGATCTTCAAAAAATAACTCTGATGAAGGTATACTGCTGGAAAACAATTGAATTCGAAAGTCTGTTTAACTTGTATATCACTCCCATGACCATTTTTTCATCTATGAAATTGAAATAGAATGGAGATGTTGCTAAACCAGCAATAGAGCTGTGGCTTCAAAAATCTATTTATGAATGGCACTAAGATTTTAAAACCGCAGTGTTTTACAAGCACACCAGGTGTTCACGATTTAGTGTACAACGTACATGCTTCATTCTTTAGCTTCCTTTTCACTCACTCTGTTTTATTCCAAAAATTTTATATGCAGCCTACATTTGTTCTTAAGTTCAGATTTATTTCTGCAACAAAATACTTTGTTCTCAGATCGGGCTATAAGCGAATAAAAAATTGTACAGATTGAAAATTGGATAAATGGTGGCAACAAAGGTGTAGATGAGGTCCAGGGCTATCTGCAGGTACCTCTATCTTCTTTTTCACACTGTTTTTTTTCCAGAAATTTTACTATGCAGCTTACAATTGCCGGCAAAACTCACAAGAAGCATAATGCTATGTCACACTATTAACCATAACTTCAAAGTACCATACAGAAATAAGGTGTTGGCATGCATTGACACATCAACAGTAAGACATGCTAATTGATAGAAAAATACTAGCATTCACAGAATGAATCAACGAAACATGTATGTTCCTGCCTAATAACTAGGCTACAAACTAAACCTAAATGATCAGAAACGAAGGAATTAGATTACGAAAATAAAAGACAAGGAGTAAATTTGATGCCCTAAATTGATTAACAGAAATTCAGAAGCGACGAAAGAAAGAACATGGATCATGTATTTTAGCAGTCTATAGCTAACCACTTCCAGTTGACTACTCCAGTGGCGTAGTTAAGTAAATAGTTTATTTTGAATGCTGAATTAAACTTATTCATGATATCAAAAGCAAAGTCACATTCACCATTGGTGAAGTGCTGAACCAACCTTGCAAAAAAGTGTAAGCACGCATTGCACGTGAAGAAACCCAAAGGAGAGGAGCATTACTAATGTTTCAAAGCATTGTGCACATAGAGACAGGTGTATGTAGGTACAGTAAATGTGTCAAATACCTTGCATTACTTAAAGTTGTTTTTATCACTTCTTGGGACTATGCATCCTTGCTGAAACTGTAAAATGAAAAGTTTATTAGGAAGTCGCATAAGACTAAAGATATTTAGGAAATGAAGAAGAATGAACCAAGGGAAACTCAGTTAGATCACTCTTGCAGCAAAAATTCAACTTGTAAGATGCAATCATAAATATACTATATATATGCAGGGAGCAAGATTAACATTGTTTACGGAAAGGGCCCTACCAGCTGCAGTACCAGTCACCTGGGCAAAAGTAAATACCCATGCAAGGGAAAACAATTATTCCTATCTCTGATGGAAATTAGTAAAGCAATCAATTAAATTGCATATACCATGCATCCTGTAGTGTGAAAGAATGAAATAAAATCACAAGCTTTGCCCAACCTATTCTGATATACATATATTCTCACAAATCACACTTTACACAATAATTCAAGAGGTTCCATGTTCAACCCCAGGCAGCCATCTGTAGTGTCATTTGCTAAAGCATCTCCTTTCATTATCCTATTCAGAACTCGATTAGTACTTCGGTTCATCCCCTGCTATTGTTATTCAGGACAAAAACCAAACTAGTCTTATAACGTGAACAATTCTGTTTCTCAGCAACAAAATAACGGACTTCCTAAAAAGGGTCTAGTTATCAAACTTGCAAATTCATACGGGTTATCTAATTTAGAATGAATATGCTTGAACCAGCTATGGTATATATTTCTGTCCACTGCAATTATTCCTATGCCGATGTATTGCATGTCAATGGACTGCACTGCATTGCATCTCAAACAAGGAAAATTATGTCCAATGTCTGAGCATTCAGTATTGAGTATTGACCTCCCCCTCCCACTAATCACGCATAGATACATCAATAAGGATCTATAAAAGTAGCTGCATCTTTCACCATCCCAATAGAATAGAATTTCACTGAGATCTCGGGTTCTAGAAAAGTAAGGGGGAGAAGGAAAATTAGAGGCATCACAGATCGCCATTACCTTTGGGGACAAATTGGGGCATGGAGGAGAGGGCGCCACCTCGGTGGGAGCGGAGGCCGGGGAGGATCCATTAAGAACACGAGGCCGACCTCCTTCCTCACGGCCTCCTCAAGATGCGAATGCACCGGACGGAGGAGAGGGCGGCGCCGTGGGGGATGAGGGTTGGGAAGGCAGCCGCCTAGGGTTAGCAGCAGGACCCCGCGGAGACGAGGTCGTAGATCGACGAGCCGATGGCCGGAGCGGGGGAGGTCGGGTTGGAGATGAGGCGGCGGCGGGCTGGCCGGCCGGAGGCTCTCAAACCCTAGCCGCGTGGCGGCCGGGGATTGCCGAGGATGGGGCCTTGGGGCACGGAGATGGGGTGGTGGCGTCGGTGCAGCGGCTTCATGGACTGCGTCAGCCGTGGAGAGGTCAGGGAGGAGGAGGCGGCGGCGGCGTCGAAGTTTGGCAGCCTGCCGGCGACATAGAGGAAGAATAGCGCCCAGAATTGGAAAAATTTTGGCCTCCCTTGGGCTCTAGTATATATACCGGAGGTCATTTGTAGGGGCAGCTCCTGAGTTAGCCGCCCCTACAAATATTTTTTAATTTATTTTAATTACTAATTCTGTAATTCATTCATATATAAAGAACACAATATAAATTTATATAATAGTTTTTATTATTCTATATATATAAATATATGTATATATAAACAATTTTATTATATATATAGATATAATTCTATATTTTCTTCTTTACAAAAATAATATTTTAAAATTTTAAAATTTGAATTTCAAAACAACTAATAGAATTTTAGGACACTAAATGACCTCAAATGAAAATTTTGTAAACATCAAAGTTGTAGAACTCATCAAGATGTATAACTTATATTTTGGTCATCTTTTCATTTGACAAAATTTGAAATGTTCAAATTTTGAATTTCAATAAATGGCAACTTCAAACAAGATTTTGAAACCTTAAATGATTTCAAATAAGAAAGTCATGAACATAAAAGTTGTTGAACACATTACTATCTACAACTTTTATTTTGATCATCTTTTCATTTGACTAAATTTGAACGGTTCAAATTTTGAATTTTAATAAATGGCAACTTCAAACAAGATTTTGAAACCTTAAATGATTTCAACTAGAAAAGTCATGAATATAAAAGTTGTTGAATTCATCACTATCTATAACTTTTATTTTGATCATTTCTTCATGTAACAAAGTGTTAGTAAATATTGTTCACAAATACACATATCACTCATAGTTTCATAAACTACACGAGAGATATGTTGATTTGTCAACAATGTTTACTATCACTTTGTCAGATGAAGAAATGACCAAAATAAAAGTTTTAGATCTTGATGAGCTATACAACTTTGGTATTCATCACTTTTTCAGCTGAAATCATTTGGTGTTCCAAAATTTTGTTAGAACTTATCATTTTTTTAAATTTTAAAATTTGAATTGCTCAAACTTTGTCAAACGAAAAGAATGACCAAATCAATACAGTAACTTGATAGGGCATGATTTTAGAAAATTTTAGGAAAAAAATCATCACATTTAGAGTTTGTATGAGGGAGAAAGACTAGTTACCAATTTTACCTAGAGATTAAAAACAAAAATCACAACTGTTCATGATGATCAATGATGAACAAGTGTGATTTCTCTTTTTAATCTGTGGCTGAAACTTGTAACTAGTTTTTCTCCCTCGTACTAACTCCAAATGTGATGGTTTTTTTTTGTAAAATTTTCTAAAATCATGCTCTATCGTTTTAGTCTGGTCATCTATCTTTGTCACTAATTTTGGATAATACAAATTTTGAATTTCAGAAAATGACAACTTCAAACCTTATTTTCAACCACTAAATTATTTTAGCTGTAAAGGTGATGAATATAAAAGTTGTATAACTCGTCATGATCTCCAACTTTTATTTTGGTCATTTCTTCATTTCATAAAGTGTTAAGTGATTTCATAAAGTTTTAGTAGTAATAGAGTGGATGTTGAAATAGATTCATCTGAATGTTGTAAAGGGTAGTCTCACACACATGCATAAATATAGTCTCACACACATACATAAATATATAGTCTCACACACATACATAAATATATAGTCTCACACGCATGCATAAATGAAATCTTACAAACACACACACTTACACAAACACTTCACGTTCAACAACTAGCTAGCCAGCTGTAACGACTTTTCCCTTGACGCCTTTTCGTTCCCATGGCAATATGTCTTTGGGCAGGTTCTTTTCCACAACACTGATCTTCTTAGAAAAGTCTGCGAATAGCGGCATCTCATCGTAGTTATTGTAAGCTTCAACATCGTCCACGCCATCAACTCGCGTGATGAGACTCAAATTTCAAAAAATAGAAAACCCTTCAATACGATGTCGGATGAAGATAATTTTTATATGTAAATTGTATACCTCGATGAGATCTACAACTTTGTAGTTTTGAGTTTTTTCATTTGAGGACACTAAGATGCTCAAAAAAATAATATAAAATTTTGGCGCTCCCGAAAATATCAAAAGTTACTGTTTACCCGCAAAACCGCCTAGAAGGTTGAAAGTTGAACTTTTTCGAGAGTTGGAGGGCCAAAGTTGTCCAGTTTTGAAGTTCGAGGTTGAAATCCGAACTTTGCTGCAAGTTGGAGGGTGTAAATTGGACTTAACCCTATAATAATTAACAGGTTGCTTTCCACGGCTGCTTGGGCGTCTCTGCTCCAATGGGGGACTTGGTCGGTCTTTGGTTTAGGGTTTAAGGCCACACCCCAAATGTCGCCTTCTCCACTGACTGACATCCAATGGAGGAGGAGCAACAGCAGCAACTCGTCACCAGCGAGGGCGGACGAGTGCCCCCCACGACTACGACTAAGGCCAAGGAGAGGGCCTGCTCGGCCGCTTGGAGCTCGGCAGAGCGAGGGGCGACGACAAGCTCGGTGAAGCAGCGAGGCGCGGCCGCCGGAGCTGCAACCTGCGGAGCGGCTTCAAACACAGCACGCGCGGCACCCTGGCCCGGGGAGGGCGGCGCACAACACCGTGCCACCGAGGGGGAACGCCCGGTGGAGACAGAGCGACCGGACGTAGTGTCGTCGTCCAGAGCCGGACGTTCTCCGCCGAGGGGCTGCACGTCGGCCACCAAACGCACGTGACGTGGAGCGACCACGCTTCACATCCCGCTGCAGCCGATGCGGCGCCATGGGATTGAAAATTTTGGGGAACACGTCTTTTTTCCGTTTCCAGCGCTCTCGAGGCATGACCCTATAGCGATCAAAGGTACATCTTTTTTACCGTTTTATGCCGACTGATGGTTCAAGATTACAGCTAAATATTTTTAGCGACCAATATTTCGTCTAAAAAAGTACATTTACCGACACTTAGTCTGTGGAGCAGTTATAGCGACCAACTGTTCAACGGTATTATTGAACTTATAACGACACACATGTGACACTATATCAGTGTTGTGGTGTAGTGCTTGTTGCATCATGTTGCAATTACTACGAAAGCCGGCACCCGAACCCTAGCCTAACTTATTTGGCTATTTGCATCCTGATATGATCTATCTAATTATAGATGTATACATGCCTACTAATTAACTTTGATTTTTGTTTGCAAACCGGAGAGAGGCTAGCAGAATGAGAGTTAGGTGCCGCAGATGCGGTGGACGGACGAGCTGCATTGACAGTTTGTTGAGGCCGTCGAGTGCCTTGGTGGCCAGGACGGTGAGCTAACTTGAGCTATTGTAACACCATAAAATTTGCTACTTTGGAAATTTAGTTAAATTGACTTAATTTTGAATTTTTGTGCTCATGAAATATAAGAAAAAGAATATTTTTCATTATACTAAAATTCATCATAAGGAGTAGCAACATGGTTGTGCATACCTGCCGGTGCATTTGATTTATTTGGTTGAGTGGTTTTGATTAAAATTCAAAATGGTTTAAATGCTTTGGAAAATGGCTTTGAAATAAAAGAAAAGAATGGAAAAGAAAATTTGAAAATGAAAGAATTTAAAAAGTTGTAAGAATTTATTTTTGGAAAACTTACCAAAATTGCTCATTTTTATTTCAGTGAAAAGTACATTTGAAACTTTATTTGAATTCAATTAGGTTTTGAAAACAAAATGGAAAAACGAAATGGGAAAATGGAAAAGCACTACTCCTCCCTCTTTCGGCCCAGCAGTCGGCCTGCTGCTCCCCATCCTTTTTTCTTTTTCTCCCACGCGAGCCCAGCTCGGCCGCTCCCTCTTCCCTGGCCTGCCTCTATTTCCTTCGCGCACGGCCCAGCGTCATACCGGCCCAGCAGCCACGCCGCCGCGCCTTTTTCCCCTTTCCCCCTCTGACAGCCAGACCCGTCTCTTCTCTCGCCGATGAACCGGGCCCGCGTGTCAGCACCACATCGTCTTCCACCTTCATGCGTTTCCTTCCCAGACTCTCCCCGCGCACGCCGAGTGTCCGTCGCCGCCCCGTCCTCGCCGTTTCCCATGTTCTCCACGCTACTTTCCCCCTTAAATAGTAGCTGAGCTCACGCCGCCCCGTTCCCCACCCTTATCGCAAGCTGTCGCCTCGCCTCAAGCCGCGCCGCCGCCGTGGAACCCTAGTGTCGCCATCGCCATCTGCTCTGCCATGTCCTGTGCCCTTTCCGTGCCCCACCGTCGACGATAACCTCCTAGGTGAGTTCATCATGTTCCGCTCTATCTCCCCGTGCCTTCACGTTGCTCAGCCGTGGCCCGTAGGTCGTTTCCCGTGCTCACCGGTGACCTCATCGCCGTCGGCAATGGTTGCGCCGCCGCGCTAGTCTTACCCTCCGACCGGCAGCACCCCCAACCAATCACAGCCGTCCGATTCGCGATCAACGATCCAGATTAGAAGATACCTCTTCGCTGGTAAATTTGCAAATGAGCCCTTGTAAGATTTTAAGTATTAATCCGCCGTCCCTGTATTTTGGCAGAAGAGACCCTATTCTTCCTACAAATTCTGTCCACAGTCCTTGTCCAGATTCAAAATACACTTTCGCCTCAATTTTGCTAAAGAGACCCTTCAGTTTTCTCTAATCAACCCGTAGTACCCCCTCTATTGAAAATAATTCAACATATGCCCTTAGATTTTCTATTTCAGCCCCTGTGTTTTTCCAAAAATGACGCCCAGTCCACAGGACTGTTTTTATTCTGTTTTTAATTATTTTTAATATGAAATTGATTTCAAAATATTTACGAAATTGCCACTACCTTCTGTAGGCCATATTTTATCCATTTTAACTCTGATTTGACCCGTTCAACTTGCGTTAGGTTCGTAATTCCATAATCTACATGTTCATACTGCTGTTAAATATATTTTAAACTTTTAAAAATCGAGGTTAGATTTAATCTATTACTTTAATAAAGGAAATCTTGTTTATTTCTTATCTTCTACGTTTTAGCTCCGAATTTACCCATTCAAGTTGTGCTAGATTCATTACAACGAGATCCACGCGTTAGTAACAATGTTTATCATGTCACTATTTCTGGAATTTTCTGGTTTAACGCTTAACTTGAGTAATGATTATGCAATTGGATTTTTCTAATTAAAAGTAACTTAGCCTTTTCACCTTGGTCAATTATATGATTAGTTTTACCTTGTTTTTCTAAATCAAGTATAGTTCGACTTAACTCAATTAAGGTATTTCTCTGAAGTATCTTATACATGTTTTATATAGCTAAAATAAATAAAGCCTATAGTTTCTTTTTGAAGCAAATCTATCGGTAGATGTATCTTTTTCACCGTATCTCCGATTAGCGTGCCTTTCATGACTGTGTGTTCATAGCGATGTGTAGAATCGTGTTTCAAATTCTTTTACTTATTTTCCTATGATTGATGCACTATTCTAATTTAGATCTATTGTTTGCTTCGTGTATGATTGCATGGGTGCTTGTGTGGTGTTCTATGATCATGTCCAGTCAGTGAGATATACGTGGTGAATCGAGAAGCAATTCATTGAAGGTTTGGACTAGAATAAGGATCTAAGTTTTAAGGCAAGTATAGCACGGGATCATCCTTGTTGTCCTATACACCTTTAATCGTTTAATTCATGCTGCATGTGTCTACCTTGATTACCACTAAGGACTTCCTAGTCTTTTGTACTTGTGCCTTGATTCCTATGGGTTATTGCATTGGGTAGCTTTGTTAGTGCTCAACTAAAGCCATGATCTTGTAGCTTGACTAATGGTATATGCAATAAATGTTTAAAAGATATTTTTTAGCAACAAGGAACAAGGGGGCTAGAGCATTGGGCTATTTTTATGGTGCTCTAGATTCCTCTCCCTAAGGACTTATCTATAAGTGATCATCCGGGACTTACAGTACAACTATGAGGGCTATATGGCTCTAGCTTTAGCTCAGTATGAGGACCTTTTCTAACTTGTTAGTGGTTACCTTTATTGGCATAAGAATGGCTTGACGAATCGGGTATAGGACAACCTCTACTCTTATGTGTATAGCCGTGATGGAATTGTGCCATTCGACAGGGGGGTTCCTATATCTGTTTGCCAAGTGAATCTAATGGCCCTAACTTGTTAGACGAACCTTTGAAAGGCTTCATAGTGAACCCTGCCGACGTTCCTAGGTAGTGGGTCAAGAGGCTGATCACCTCGGGTGAAAGGGTAAATCACGACTCATAGTGAAAGTGTACAACCTCTGCAGAGTGTAAATCTGGTATATCAACCGTGCTCACGGTCACGAGCGGCCTTGGAACATTTACGGAATAGATGTTCAACACTGATGACAAAGATGCTCACTAATGATTACTGCTTTTATATTCATTATTCATGTTTACCTAATCATGTGTTTACATGGGCTTGTGATAAACTTGTTGCTACTCAATTGCTAAAATCGGGACTCATTAAAAGCTAATCGTAGTTAACCAGTGTCAGCCTTTTGAGCCTCATGAATGCCATGTTATATTTCTTTACGCTTGCTTTATTTTTCACATATTTGGAAAAAATCCCGGATGGGTACCAGATTGCTAGAGTTTGGAGGAATTAGGCTTGTGATCAATCAGTTAGTTGTCCCTGTGGAATTGGAGTCTTCACCTAAAGATCAGAGTTGTCTTTCCATTGTCTATACTATGAGGTTGTATTTTTTATACTAATACGCTAAGTAATAAGCATTGTCTTATGATATTTCCCTTATTTGTAGCTATATGTGAGATTTGACTTTCTAGGCTCACATATGGTGTGTATCTGGTTTTGTTCTTAAAACCGTGTGTGACAAATTGGTATCAGAGTAATGCTGACTGTAGGACGCAAGCTTAGTTAGAACTGGGCATTTTAGCATGCTTTCATCTATGCTTACTTCTTGCTTTCTCTCCAACCTTGTTATTTGCTAAAATTTATGCTCACTTCGGTCTCTTTTCTGTTATGCAAACCTTGCCTCTATTCTCAATCCTCTCTCTTCGTCTAAATAGATGGATCTTAATGAGGAGACCGCCAGCATTAAAGGTCAGGAGAACTAGGCTATGTTGTCCTTGACTGCATTCGACAAGGAGAAGCTTTTAGCTATGCAACAACAAGTATTAGAACGAATGACTCAACATGGGAGTTCTCAACAGTGCTTGTTATGGGGTCAAATCGACATACCAAAGGGACCAGTGAAGAGACAAGTGGCAGAAGCTTGGAAGAAGATGAAGTCCAATAAAGGTGTTGGTAGCAAGATTCTCGGAAGTCAGTATCAATGTCAATGCTGCAAGCATTATGGTTTTCCTGTCTTCAGAACAAGTCTAATAAGAAGGAAGTCAAGGTGAACCCGAATTGTGAGGTCAATGTGGATAAGCAGAGGAAGGCAAACCCATTGGAGCTAGTATTGGGAAGCAATCAACATTCGAGTTCTACTACGTTGTCACATCCAGCTCCAATCCCTAGATAGATAAACTCAGACTCTAAAGAGTTAGAAGTTTCTGAAGCTAAGATTACTCCACTCTTTCCACATGAGGTATGCATAGATGGGTGGACAATCACCTATAAGGAATTTCAACCCTGAAATATCAAGCGAGCTAGAAAGCAGTCTAGTCTAACAAAGATGAACCTTCAGAGTCGGCAAGCTGACAACACACTAAGCAACCATTATGTGGAGTATGACATCACAAAAGATCCAGCTAAGAGAAAGTGTTATCATTGCCAGCAGGAATGACATTATGTTAAACTCTGCCGACAGAAGAATCAACAATTACACCATGGAAGTAGCCAGAGTCAGATCACTACCGGACTGCCACCAGCAAGTGTTAGTGACACGCAACACGAAGGAAGCCATGATGTAATTAATGAAGTGGATGATGTGCTGCTCTCACTCCCATGCAACAGATGCTACCCCAGATGCCCATGCAACCACACCATGTTTAAGGAATAGGAATTTATGTCCCTTTGTAATGAAAATGCTAGTGGCGAAAGTCGAGTCTGTGTGCTTTGTGAACCTTTAGTGTTTGGTTGGCTGTCTTTATGATAATGCATGAGTTGAATCTTTGTAATGAGTGTAATGATCTTGTGGGATTTCTCCACAATTTCATTTAGTTTATAGGCCTAAGGCATAAGGATTAATGCAATAAATAGATGTGTTTCGCTTATCTCCTATTTTCCCTATTCTATCTTTTGGGAGTAGCCTGTACTCTTCGGCTTATATCTCTGATTTTGGACAATCAACAATCATGAGAAAATTATGAACAGTAGTAGACTTCGATATCTTTCTCTGACCGCAAGAATCATCGGGATAGCTATTTTGGTTATGGAAATACAAAAATCACAAGGCGATGCATCTGTGCTGTTTGGAACCTGGAACAGTTTCTCTTGTGCACTGTTTTAGACCAAGTTAACTGTAGAATTTGGAAAAAGTGTTCTAGAAGGAAGTTGTGAAAGATTCGATGAGCTTTGCAATGGTATAAGCTACAACTTCATTGGATTAACAGAATGAGAGTTACAGTTGTTTTACTGCACTGCTGTTTTTCTGCTCGCAAGGAATTTCAGATTTCTTGTTCTTGCCCATACACAAGAATCTCATTGGGATGTCAGAATGTCTTGATACTAATTAGCTCATCTAGAAGAAGATGCAAGCTACATTATTGTGTCCCCTAGTTGATCTTCTCTTAAGGGTGTTAGCCAAGTTAAAGAAGTTGCAAGACGAAGGCTTCATATGTTCTGGAGCTTCACTTGAAAGTATAGGTTATGTCTCTGAATGGGAAGTCACTATCAAGTGTAGGTATCTTTGCTAAAGATGTGTTACTTGTTGGATCTAGGAGCTCGGGTATTTTCCCATATCGGTTATCACTTCAAGTTATTAACAATTGAGAGTCAATCTTCAACATACCTAGGAAAAGTTGGCATGGATGATATAGGAAGGAGATGTTGTACATCTATAGTTGATTTAATGGTGACTCAGAACATCTCAATATTTCACTAAGTTAGCAAGTGAGTTTTGTTGAAGGAAGTTCTCTTCTTGGGATATGTTGTGGTAAAAATAGGGAGAAGAACTCGAGAAAAGCTAATGATGAGTTTGGTTGTAACCCACCCAAGTATGTAAGAGTGACGTGGAGTTCCTTGGAGTAGTAAAATTCTATCAGAGGTTCAAGGGAGGTTTATCCGAGATCATCAAGATATTGGTAGAGCTACTGGAGAAGGTTTTAAGTTAGTTTGGATGAGAGTCCTTAGCTAAGTGTCTGAAGGAAACCAAGAAGGGGTTGAAGTAAAACCTATGTGTTAGCTTTATCAGATCCAGACAAGAGCTTTATATCTACAATGATGCACCTTGTCAAGGTGTGGCATGTGTCCTTATACGGGAAGAAAAGTAGTGGCTTGTTCAAGGAAGCGTGAGTTGAACTACCTAACATGTTATCTGGAGTTATCTAGTGTGAGGCATGGAAGTACTCTCTTTTTGGAAGTAAAAGTGACATCTAGGAGGATCACAAGAATCTACAGGACATCTTTACTAAGTTGGTCTTGAGCTTGTGATATCCTCATTGGAATGAAATTGATTATGATTTGGAAAAGAGCTATCACTTCGGAGAGCAAAGTCATGGCCGATGCCCTTAGCAACGGAGAATTGTGCTAGAAAGGTTCGGGTGACACCAAGGATTAAGAATTGTATTCCAAGTTCGAGCAATTTAATTGGAATCATTAATGTTTTGAAGATTGGTGGTAGATTCTCTTTCTGACCAAGAAAGTGAAAAGGCTCCGTTAGAAGATGAACATATGAAGAAAGAGATCTAATAAGTATGGATTAAAGAGGAAAGGTGGCCTAGTGATTGGGGTTACCTGAGTATTGTTTGGAGTATCTGTTAGAATCTTGGAATCAGTTTGGCAAGATACTTGGAGTGAGGTTAACAGGTATGCAAAGTAAAGTGGGATCCTTATCAAGACGATGGAACTACACAAGGAACTAAAGAAGAATCCCAAGGCAGAGTTGTCGACACAGAATTTTCGTCCCGTGCCGAGGACACACGCAGCAAGCTGGAAGGGTCTGCTCGATGGAGCAGATCCGCCTAGCTTTAGCGTAGGGATGGTCGATCCTACGCAAATCCTCCCGAAGCATGCCAGTCAATTTGACCCTGCAATTGACAAGGAGAGAAAGTTGATCAGTAATTAAGGGTGGAACTTGCCGGTGTTGCCAGACAGTCCCGAATGTGCGACTCTGAAAGCCGATATGAAAGGAGATAGACTAAATAGTCGATTCTAGGATATTCATGAGAATAAATCGGTTAAAGCTCATTGGGCTGTATAAGAAGAATCGGTTATCATTCAGGATAAATGTCATTATTTGAACAAATATTAATCAATGGCAATAAAATGTCAACAATGATTGGTTTATGCCAAGCCAATGATTACAAGTAACCGAACCCCTTTTATATAAAGAAACAATTCAACACCACTTAACCATTTAATAAAGATAAATCTAATGAACATGCTAGATCTCATCTATCGCTATGACTAGTGGGGCATGAGGCAGAATCATGCAGGCTGTAGAAACAACAATAGACTCAATGACCCTAACTCATTACTAATATCAGTGGGGCATGAGACAGAATCATGCAGGCCGTAATACCATAATAAGATCATGGGGCTAACATATCTTTCAACCTATCTTTACTTCAACGGTCCCATGATGCGAACTATTCGTGAAAACACTCGATATTGGCTAAAACAGTCGATTCAGGCATAACACACAACTAAAGTCATGCCTTATCAGGAATAGATCTATCAAATAACAATCCCTACTCCACGGTGCTAACAGTGGGGTGTGAGGTAGAATCACACAGGCCATGATAACAGGCCATGGAACGGTCTCGCTAGCCAATAAATCTACTCAAGATGCAACACGCCTTAACCGCACGCTATGCACGATCAGGATTGACATAAAACAGCCGATAAAAACACAACGCATTGTTTAAAGTGTGGATTAGATTGATTTGGATTAACAAACGATGGGTTAAACAAGGTATGAGGCCGATCTAGATCAATCCCAATCGAGTAGAGAGATATTGCTGTAATTAGATAAGTAATGAAAGCAATAAGCTATATTGGTAACTTAGTGAATCTACCAAAGACTGCTATTCTAAGGTAGAGCCGATAACTTGACCTTGATCTAATTCAAGCAGTGGGGTGTGAGGCAGAATCACACAGGCCATACTTGAATTAGACAAGAGTTGATAACTAGCTTATACCAAAGCCGCAGTGGGGGTCGACCGGATCGATGCAACCATACGAACAGAGGTATAAACCATGACGATACTTAGAACAAGCAGTGGAGGTCGACCGGATCGATGCAGCCGTACTTGCTGAAGAACTCGCTGAGATCTACTCTACTCCTACTCCTAAGGGGTGGTCGGAGCCAAAAAAGTAATTGACTTGTATTTGGATTGATTGATGATCCTCTACAATAGCCGGGGCTTGATATTAATACCCGGGACCTGCGCATGACTCCAGTCTAAGCACGACTCATCACAATTTTTGACCCTAAAGAAAACATTCCTAATTTAAGATAACTTGGACTCTAATCTTTTCCTTTTTGTAGAGTCCAGCATGTTTTCATCCTGGCGCCGAACGTAGCCTTTGTTGTTATCCGCTGGCGCTATCTGAAGAAAGCCGATTCCAGTTTCTGCATCCGAATCAGCTGTTTCCGATCTGCACACAATTGATTCCTTGATGACATGATCTTGGGAGCTTTCGAGCCCTTGCGACTCTTCTTCCAAATTTTGGTGTAAACAGGAGTATCCCTATCTCCTAGTCGACGTCTTCCAAATCTTGAGGATGAGTTTCATCTTAAGGGGGGTAGAATTGTAACACCCTAAAATTTGCTACTTTCGAAATGTAGTAAAATTGATTTAATTTTGAATTTTTGTGCTCATGAAATATAAGAAAAAGAATATTTTTCATTATACTAAAATTCATCATAAGGAGTACCAACATGGTTGTGCATACATGCCGGTGCATTTGATTTATTTGGTTGAGTGGTTTTGATTAAAATTCAAAATGGTTTAAATGCTTTGGAAAATGGCTTTGAAATAAAAGAAAAGAATGGAAAAGAAAATTTGAAAATGAAAGAATTTAAAAAGTTGTAAGAATTTATTTTTGGAAAACTTACCAAAATTGCTCATTTTGTTTGAGTGAAAAGTACATTTGAAACTCTATTTGAATTTGATTTGGTTTTGAAAACAAAATGGAAAAACAAAATGGGAAAATGGAAAAGCACTCCTCCTCCCTCTTTCGGCCTAGCAGTCGGCCTACTCCTCCCCATCCTTTTTTTCTTTTTCTCCCGCATGAGCCCAGCTTGGCCGCTCTCTCTTCCCCGGCCTGCCTTTGTTTCCTTCGCGCACGGCCCAGCCTCGCACCGGCCCAGCAGCCACACTGCCGCGCCTTTTTCCCCTTTCCCCCTCTGACAGCCCGACCCTCCTCTTCTCTCACCGACGAACCGGGCCCGTGTGTCAGCACCACATCGTCTTCCACCTTCAGACATTTCCTTCCCAGACTCTCCCTGCCGCGCCGAGTGTCCGTCGCCGCCCTGTCCTCGCCGTTTGTCGTGTTCTCCATGCTACTTTCCCCCTTAAATATTAGCCAAGCTCGCGCCACCTCGTTCCCCACCCTTATCTCGAGTTGTCGCCTCGCCTTAAGCCACACCGCCGCCGTGGAACCCTAGCGCCGCCATTGCCATCTGCTCCGCCGTGTCCTGTGCCCTTTCCGTGCCCCACCGTCGACGATAACCTCCTAGGTGAGTTCGTTGTGTTCCGCTCTATCTCCCTGTGCCTTCACGTTGCTCAGCCGTGGCCCGTAGGTAGTTTCCCATGCTCGCCGGCGACCTCATCGCTATCGGCAATGGTTGCACCGTCGTGCTAGTCTTCCCCTTCGACCTCATCGCTATGGTTTCAGCCCCTGTGTTTTTCCAAAAATGATGCCTGGTCCATAGGACTGTTTTGATTCATTTTTTAATTATTTTTAATACGAAATTGATTTCAAAATATTTACAAAATTGCAACTACCTTCTGTAGGCCATATTTTCTCCGTTTTAACTCTGATTTGACCCGTTTAACTTGCGTTAGGTTCGTAATTCCATAATATACATGTTCATAGTACTGTTAAATATATTTTCAACTTTCAAAATTCAAGGTTAGATGTCGGGACCGAATACCGGGGTACCCAAAGAGGAGGAGCTAATAACCATCTAACGTTGATGCTTCAGAACAGACAAAAATGCAACTGAACTTCTTGCCCAAATGACCAAAGGTTGGCTCCGCCTCGCCCGACCCCTGAGGGCTGGCTCCGCCTTGCCCGACCATCGAGGGCTGGACTCCGCCTCGCCCGACATTTGGGGGCGGACTCCGCCTGGCCCGACGTCCGAGGGCTGGCTCCGCCTTGCCTGAACCTCGAGGGCTAGACTCCGCCTCACCCAACAACTGGGGGCTGGCTCTACCTCGCCTGACATCTGAGGACAGGCTCTGCCTCGTCCAAGGTCCGAGGACAGGCTCCGCTTCGCCTGACGTCTAGGGGCAGGCTCCGCCTCGCCCAACGTCCGAGGGTAGTCTCCGCCTCGTCTAATGTCCAGGGGTTGGGCTTCGCCTCGCCTAACGTCTAGGGGCAAACTTTGCCTCACCCGATGTCTAGGGGTGGATTCCGCCTCGCCCGACGACAGAGGGCTGGCTCTGCCTCGCCCGATGTCCAAGGGCTGACTCCGCCTCGCCCGACGACTGAGGGCAGACTCCGCCTCACCCGACGTCTATGCGCTACTCCTTCATAAATACCCGTGCGAATAAGGCGGAGAACTCAAGTCAACCGCAATACCAAGGACCATACCCTACACGTCTATAGGAAAATACCATTAGGATATGACCAGATGGGCGCATTAAGCCCTTCCAGACATGTCACAGCCCAAACAGTGTTGTGGGCGCTGACATTTCCACTATAGTGTTATGGGCGCTGGCCTTTGCCCTAGGACATGAATCATGATGGAAACATACTCCAACCACTACGGTCCAGAAGGAAACTCATATCATCTATAGTAGCGAACGTGGGGCCTCTACGCCATCTGCTCCCCGTAGGGTCACGGCTCGGCACCCTGGCGCACCGCGCCGCCCGCTGGGGCAGGATGGGAACGAAGCCAAAGCATGGCCCTATCAGGATCACCGAACGTGCTATCCCTGGCACCATTTGTCCTATCAGCGGGGTAGGTTCAAAGGAAAAGGAAGACCCGGCACCTTCGAAGGACCTTCTTTTGCCTCTAGTTTTTCTTCTTTCTCCCATCTGTAATCCCTACTCTCCCTTCATCTATAAAAGGGAGGGCAGGGCACCCCACTAAGGGGATGGATCAATTCTACACACCACGCATCACATAACACGTAGCTAAGCAGCAACCGAGCTCTCAGCACCCGTTCGACCTTTCCATCAGAGACTTGGGACCTATCCCTCTCTCGACCGTTTGTACCCCCTACTATGAACCTTTCAATGCTAATAACATGAGCAGCAGTACTAAACTGGATGTAGGGACATTCTGCCTGAACTAGCATAAACCTTATGTCTTTTAGCACACCATCCGGGCCCAATGCACAACAAATACAAATTTACTAGTTGGTGTTTACTCGAAACACCAACAGTTGGCGCGCCAGGTAGGGGACCTTTGCGCGTTCTGACGATTAACATCTGGCCATGGATGGTTACCCACGGTATGAGCTGGGTCCCAGGAGCACACGTGCGCTTTGGGGACCTAGATTTCATCATCACGGTGGGAGGAGGGTTGGCGTTGGCTCATGTCGCCATCCAACCTCTCCCCTCCATCGACCTCAACTACAGGAGGCTTGAGCGCCAGCTCAGCATCTCCCTTGGACCCTAGCCGTCTGGGGAGGACCCACGCCGCCTCACCCTCTCTCCGGAACACCCCACACGGAGCACCCCGATAGTGCTTCTGTTCGGTCTCCATGCCGTGGCGACCGTTAGCCACTTGGTGGCACAGCGCATGATCCCATCCCTCGCGAATAATGAGTTCATGGGGGTGATCGAACACGTCATGGAGTCTCTCCATGACATCATCGCAGAGAAGCCAGGGTCATCCTCTGGCTCTGATTCCAATAGGGGGAGCCATCATCCCTCCTGGGAATGCTTCATGATAGGTACCCCCGAGGGACACGTCTAAAGCGTCTTTGTGTAGGAGGCTACCCCGGTGAACAACCTCGGCGATGAGGCCGAGGGGGAGATGGTGGCCCCACCTCACATGGGGGTGGAGCAGCTGAAAGCTCGACACCGGGAGATCGAGGAAGCGTGACTCCAGCTTGAGCGAGAATGCGCGGAGCTTGATCGGGAGATCGAGCGCCGCAGAGACGGTGGGCGCGCATGTGCCATGACCCACGATGTAAACTGAAGGATCATCGTCGACGATGAAGCCCTCCCTCGCTTTGCCCAGGCAAGCCAGAACATCACCGCCGCCGTGGCCTTGCTCCACGGTCTTCTAGAGGCCGTGATGCTTGAGGATCATTGGGCCCACCATGAGATTCGCATACCACGGCGCAATAGGTAGAGAGCTCGTTGTCTTTGCCACACGAGCTCAACGCCAGCCAATGCATGCTCTCCGAGCGGCCCGGCAGGGACGCGTCGGTCCACCAGGCACAACAGGGCTACAGGCAGCACACCGTGGTCCTGGTACATCAGCGCCTCGGCCGCAGCCGCGATGCACGCAACACCCTCGATGCCAGCAGACGTACCTACGATGACCTGAGAGAAGGATCCCACCACGGCTATCATCCTCATCACTGCGGACGCTACAATAGCGGCGAGGACCAAAGCCCAAGCCCCGACCTACTCTGGGGAAACAAACCTCAGATTATGGCTCGAAGACTATTGGCTTGCCTGTCAAGTCGGTGGTGCGGATAATGACGACTTCATTATTCGCAACCTTCCACTGTTCTTGGTCAATTCGGCACGAGCATGGTTGGAACACTTGCCATCCAACGCAATCCAGAGTTGGGCGAACCTGAGGGAGATCTTTGTGGGGAACTTCTAGGGCACATACAAGTGCCCTGGGAACCCATGGGACCTCAAAAACTGCCATTAGAAGGCTGGTGAGACCCTCCATGGGTACATCCGGTGCTTCTCCCGGTAGTGCAATGAGCTACCTAACATCGCCGACATCGACGTTATAGGAGCTTTCCTGTTCGGGACTACCTACGTGTCTCTGGTCCATAAGCTAGGACATAAGGGCCCATGAACCACCAAGGAACTCATGGACATCACCACCAGCCATGCCTTAGGAGAAGAAGTGGTCAGAGCAATCTTCGATCGTCTTGAGGGCAAGGCAAGGCGGGACAAGGGCACCGGCGAAGGCGCCTCCAATTGTTCTGCCAAAAGGAAGAACAAGAAGCAATGGCACGAGGACTCGTTCGTAGCCGCTGCTGACTGTTAGAAGCCCACAGAGGGCACTCTGATCCACTTCAAAAAACTACTCGAGGAGCCATGCCCATACCGTGCTTTCTCGGTGAAGCATCTGTACAAGGACTGTAGCCTCATGCGACGGTTCTTGTCTGGAGGTTCCAACAAAGGGGAGCACATAAAGGACCCTGCCCCCACCACGGACAACGCCGAGGAGAAGAATGATGGCTTTCTGACACCAGACGGTTGCCTCATGAACTTCGGAGGATCGCCGTGCCGCGAGGTCTATACGACCGAACTAGCCATGCCTGCCTTCCTCTGGTGGTCAGAGGCTACCATAACCTTCAATCGGATCGACCACCCAGAGAGCATCCCACATCTAGGGAGATCTCCGCTCATGGTCGACCCGATCGTCCATTCGAAGCGGCTCACCAAAGTACTGATCGATGGAGGCAGCGGCCTCAACATCGTGTATGCCAAGATGCTCGACAAAATGGGCATCGACTGGACATGCCTCTACCCAACCCGAGCACCTTTCCACGACATCGTGCCTAGAAAGCAGGCCATGCCACTTGGGTAGATCGATCTGTTCGTTACCTTCAGGGATACGTTGAATTATAGGACGGAAACCCTAACCTTCGAGGTGGTTGGGTTCCCTAGAACCTTCCACGCCATCCTAAGACGTCCATGCTATGTGAAGTTCATGGCCGTCCCCAACTATACATACCTCAAGCTAAAAATACCAGGCCCCGGTAGGGTCATCACCATCGGCACCTCCTTCCAGCGCACCTATGAGTGCGAGGTCGAGTGCTGCGGTCAAGCCGCAGCAATCGTCGCCTCCGGAGAGCTCGCTGCCATCGAGAGGGAGGTCACCAAACAAGCGCTCGACACCAAGAAGTCGACTGGGTCCTTCGAGCCAGTAGAAGGCTCTAAGGAAGTCCTCATAGATCACGACAGCTCCGAGGGCAAAATGGTGCACATTGGTACCATGCTTTCCTCTGAATAGGAAAGCGTGCTCGTTGGCTTCCTCCGCGTCAACAGAGACATCTTCGCATGGAAACCCTCGGACATGCCAGGCATTCCAAAGGAAGTCACTAAGCATACCTTGAACATCCACCCAGGCTCCAAGGTCGTGAAGCAACGCTTGTGTCGCTTTGACGAGGGGAAATGCAGGACCATCGGCGAAGAGATAGCAAAACTTTCAGCAGCTGGGTTCATCAAGGAAGTATACCACCTAGAGTGGTTAGCCAATCCTGTTCTTGTATGAAAGAAGAGTGGAAAATGGAGGATGTGTGTTGACTATACAGGTCTCAACAAAGCATGCCCAAAGGATCTATTTTCTTTGCCGTGCATAGACCAAATAGTTGACTCTACCTCAGGGTGTGGAACCCTCTGCTTCCTTGATGCGTACTCTAGGTACCATCAAATCACGATGAAAGAGTCCGACCAGCTCGTGACATCTTTCATCACCCCCTTCAGATCTTTCTGCTACGTCTCAATGCCGTTCGGTCTAAAGAACGCTGGGGCAACATACCAACGTTGTATGCTCAAGTGTTTTGGGGACCTCATCGGGCGGACCATTGAGGCCTACAAGGATAACATCGTGGTTAAAACAAAACCAGCTGACCACCTCATAGCCGATCTTGAGCAAACCTTTGCCAAACTCCGAGCAAACAGCATCAAACTCAATCACGAGAAGTGTGTTTTTGGGGTCCCAAGGGGCATGCTGCTTGGTTTCATCATCTCTGAGCATGGCATCGAGGCTAACCCAGAGAAGATCTCAACCATTACAAGGATGGGTCCGATTCAGGATATAAAGGGGGTGTAGCGAGTTACAGGGTGCCTCGCCGCACTTAGCCATTTCATCTCACACCTCGACAAATGAGGTCTCCCCCTTTATCGACTTCTGAAGAAGGCCGATCACTTCGAATGGATGTCCGAGGCCCAGGAAGCACTTGACATGGTTAAGTAGCTCCTAACAAAGGCCCCAATCATGGTTCCTCCCACCGAGGGAGAACACCTTCTGCTCTACATCGTGGCCACCACATAAGTGGTCAGCGCCGCCCTGGTAGTGGAGCGGGAAGAAGAGGGGCACGCCTTCAAGGTGCAGCGCCCTGTGTACTTCATCAATGAGGTACTATACGACTCTAAGACCCGCTACTCCCAAATCTAGAAGCTCCTGTATGCCATCCTCGTCACCAAAAGAAAGCTACGCCACTACTTCGAGTCACACCTAGGCACATGAGTGCCACAAGTATCTCGACCCACGATTGAGTCTCAGCCAGGCTGACTCTTGCTAGATCCCTGTGAACGGGATACCGGGACTCCAATCGAACTATCCAGCTATCAACACACCAAATCTCATAGCCATACCCACGAAGAGTCCGAATTACCCCCCGGGCGATTCTATCCGAATCACTCGGGGGCTTGGGGGCTACACCCGACGGGTGTGCTCACGCGCACCCTCTGGCGAATCGATATACCCCTAGGGGATTCTATCTGAATCACCCAGGGGCTCGAGCTCGAGCGAATCGAAATACCCCCAGGCGATTCTATCTGAATCACCTGGGGGCTCGGGGGCTACAAACATCGGGTGCGCTCGCACGCACCCTCTAGCAAGTCAAATCACCCCCGGGCGATTCTATCTGAATCACCCGGGGGCTTGGGGGCTACTGTCGTGGTTCGAATACCGAGGTACCCAAAGAGGAGGAGCTAATAACCATCTAACATTGATGCTTCAGAACAAACAAGAATGCAACTACACTTCTTGCCCAAATGACCAAAGGTTGGTTCTGCCTCACCCGACCCCTGGGGGCTGGCTCCGCCTCGCCCAACTCCTGAGGGCTAGACTCTACCTCACCCGACATCTGGGGGCAGACTCCGCCTTGCCTGATGTCCGAGGGCTGGCTCCGCCTCGCCTGACTCTCAAGGGCTGGACTCCGCCTCGCCCGACAACTGGGGGCTGGCTCCGCCTCGCCCGACGTCTGAGGACAGGCTCTGTCTCACCCAATGTCCGAGGACAGGCTTCGCCTCGCCCGATGTCTGGGGACAGGCTCCACCACGCCCAACGTTCGAGGGTAGGCTCCGCCTCGCCCGATGTCCAGGGCCTGGGCTTCGCCTCACTCGATGTCTAGGGGCAAACTCTGCCTCACCCGATGTCCAGTGGTAGACTCCGCCTCGCCCGACGATTGAGGGCTGGCTCTGCCTCACCCGATGTCTGAGGGCTGGCTCCGCCTCGCCCGACGACTGAGGGCAGACTCCGCCTCACCCAACGTCTATGCGCTACTCCTTCATAACTATGCGTGCGGATAAGGCGGGGCACTCAAGTCAACTGCAATACCGAGGACCATACCCTACACGCCTGAAGGAAAGTACAATTAGGATATGACCAGACGAGCGCTTTAAGCCCTTCTAGACATGTCAGAGCCCAAACCGTGTTGTGGGCGCCGACATTGGTCCTACAGTGTTATGGGCGCCGGCATTTGCCCTCGGACACGAATCTTGACGGAAACATACGACAACCACTATGGTCTAGAAGGAAACTCATGTCATCTACAGTAGCGAACGTGGGGCCTCTACGCCATCTGCTCCCCATAGGGTCATGGCTCGGCACCCTGGCACGCCGCGCCGCCCGCTGGGGCAGGATGGGATGTGACCACTTGCTAAATGAAGCCAGAGCATGACCCTATCTGGATCATCGAACATGCTATCCCTGGCACCGTCTACCATATCAGCAGGGCAGGCTCAAAGGAAAAGGAAGACCTGGCACCTTCGAAGGACCTTCTTTTGCCTCTAGTTTTTCTTCTTTCTCCCGTTTGTAATCCTTGCTCTCCCTTGATCTATAAAAGGGAGGGCAGGGCACCCCACTAAGGGGATGGATCAATTCTACACACCACGCATCACACAACACATAACTGAGCAGCAACCGAGCTCTCAGCACCCGTTTGACCTTTCCATCAGAGACTTGGGACCTGTCCCTCTCTCGACCGTTTGTACCCCCTACTACGAACCTTTCAGTGCAAATAACACGAGCAGCAGCAGCAAACTGGACGTAGGGACATTCTGCCCAAACCAGTATAAACCTTGTGTCTTTGAGCACATCATCTGGGCCCAACGCGCAACAAATATAAATTTACGAGTTGGTGTTTATTCGAAACGCCGACATTAGATTTAATCTATTACTTTAATAAAGGAAATCTTGTTTATTTCATATCTTCTACGTTTTAGCTCCGAATTTACGCATTCAAGTTGTGCTAGATTCATTACAATGAGATTTACGCATTAGTAACAATGTTTATCATGTCACTATTTCTAGAATTTTATGGTTTAACTCTTAACTTGAGTAATGATTATGCAATTGGATTTTTCTAATTAACAGTAACTTAGCCTTTTCACCTTGGTCAATTATATGATTAGTTTTACCTTGTTTTTCTAAATCAAGTATAGTTCGACTGAACTCAATTAAGGTATTTCTCTGAAGTATCTTATACATGTTTTATATAGCTAAAATAAATAAAGCCTATGATCATGTCGTGCTTGTGTGGTGTTCGTAGCGGCCTTGCAACATTTACGGAATACATGTTGAACATTGATGATACCTTTCGAGCTCTTTAGTAAAATCTCTGGTCCAAGGGCTCGAATCATGTCCTCCAAATCATCTTCATCCCCGACATGTGCTCCACCATCATTATTGGCACCACCTTCGTCGTTACCATCCCAACCACCAGCATCACCACCTTGTTCATTGCCAAACTCGGGATCCATTCGTGCATCAAGCTCTGCTGAATATTGGGACATGCATTCTATGGTTTCATCGTCGTATTCCTCCTCATCCTCGTCGTTAACAATAACCGTTTCACCATGATGAATCCACACTGTGTAGTCCTCAATAAATCCTCGCATAATCAAATGTGATCTGATGATAGTCACATCTGTCCATGCCATACGGTTCTTGCAATCTTTATAGGGACAAATAATTGTATCCTTATTCTCTATCAACGTCGTTGCATGCTTCTCTGCGGCTTCAATAAATTTATCCACCTCTTCACGGAAACCTACCTTGAACCGTAACGAATCATACATCCAAGAGTTCCTGTACTCCATCTTTTACAACAACAACAAAACAAACATTAAAGGACTACTTATTCATATATATATAATTACATATTTGTTGATATAATTAGCAACAATTGATATAATTGTATATTCATATATATATAATTACATATATAATTAGCAACAATTATATATATATATATATAAATGAATCAAATTAATAATTACTTGAGAATAATTGTATATACTTTAGATATATATATATGAATATAAATCAAATATAATTACATGAAGCATACAAACACACCATGGTAGAGGAAAATTAATTAATGGCCCATTTATCCATAAATAATTACATATTTGTTGATTGCAATAAACAATTTCAAAGACAATAATTAGCAACAATTATATTTTATCCAATATCTTTCACGCAAACACTAGTCCAATTTCATCAAACATAAATTTACAGAAACGAAATTAATAAAAAAACCAAACCCTAGATCTAGATCTACATGCACATGAAACATCCATAAAACTAACTAATTGTTCACTAAAATCAAGAAACATGGACCAAATAAGGGTAGGATCTTGTTCCCCTACCTAATTTACCCTAGTACATTCAAAACTTGGGTCTAATTTGCTTCATAAGTAGCTCAAGCACCATAGAAGAGAGAGAAAAGCAAAACTCTAATTCCTCACTAACCAACCATTAAAATTTAAAAAAAAGTGTGGAATAGCATTTTCTTACCTTCTGCAACCTCTCCACCAAAGGATTTGAGACCAAAACCTTTCCCCCTTAGTAGAGCAATTTTTGGGAGGTGCCCAAGGCCTCCCTACCTTTTTTCACGGGTTGGAGTGAGTGACCCGAGGAGAAAGAAGGGGCTATAGTTTTTTATACGTGGGTCATTTGTAGGGGCGGCTGGTGATTGAGCCGCCCCTACAAATTGTAGGTATTTATACATGGGGCATTTGTAGGGGCGGCTCAATCATCAGCCACCCCTACAAATAGCAACACCAGGGGCGGCTGGTGAGTGAGCCACCCCTACAAATCGACCCATTTGTAGGGGCAGCTCGTATCACTAGCCTCCCCTACTGTTTCATTTGTAGGGGCGGCTAGTCTCGTGGGTCTCGAGCACGCCCACTATAGGGGCGGCTCCATCACCAGCCGCCCCTTCAAAAAAATTATCCCGTTGCTACAAACATTTTTTGTAGTAGTGGTCGACGTCGGCAATAATGGAGGGCCAGGGGGACAAGGTCACATGGCCGGCAGCCAGCCACCCTTATCTGACTGCTATCAATTGTTCATCAAAACAATTGATAGAGGGACGTGGAGCCTTGACTGACTGCTATGGACACAAAAATCTCTTAGACCCTGTTTGGATGTAGATATTCAGACTTGGACATTGGAATTGGAACCGAGTTTTTCCAATTCTTTTGTTTGGATATCTTTGACATTGAGGGATGGAATTGAAGGCCGTTTCCGTGGTATTCGCCTACAACCAAATCTGCCCACCTTCAATACCGAGCTCAACCCCTCCGTATTGGACTGAATCGTGACAACAGGACTACCCTTCTTTTCATCCCCGCAGCCGGCGTCGACCGCCCCTTCTCTTTTCCTCCTGGTGGCCGGCGGTCCGACGCCCCTTATCTTCCTCCCCACAGCCAGAGGCCCCAAGACCCTTCTCTGCCCGAGCTGCTCCTCCTCCCTCTCTACTCGAGCTGCTTGTAGCTTCGACCCGCCATGGCCGCCGTCGGGCTCCTCCCCGCCATGGCCACCGCCAAGGGTCCTAGCTCTTCTTCGCCATGGCCGCCGCCAAGGGGACCAGATCCGCCCCGCCATGGCCGCCATCGCGCTCTGCTCAAGCTTCGTCCTGCCATACCCTCCGTCGACCTCCGCCCGAGCTACGCCCAGCTCCAATCCGCCAGCTCCTCCGCGCCCGAGCTCATCGCAGCAGAGGCCGAGGCCGCCTTCTCCTCTCCGTCCGAGCACGAGCACATCGCGGTCGGGGCAGCCTCTGCCTGCGTGCCCGAGCTCGTCGCAGCCGAGGCCAGGGCCGGGGCCGCCTCCGCCTCCCCCTGCGCGCTCGAAGCCGAGGCCGGGGCCGGGGCCACCTCCGCCTCCACCTACACGTGCCCATGGCTGGGGCCAAAGCCGCCTCCACCTCTGCGCTCGAGGCCGTCGTGCGAGCGGTGGGGATTGGGGAAGAAGACAGTGAATTCCTAGAGGTGTACATCCAAACATGAAATGGTATTTGATGTGTCACTCGATTCCAGCTAGCAAATTCATCTACATCCAAACAACAGATTTGGTATTTAGTCCATTTCCAATACTAGTCTGATTTGGTAATGCTACCAATTCAATTCCAGAGTCTCCAATATCTAGGTCCAAACGGATCCTTATTAGGAGTCGCGTATGCCACGCTGACAGCGATTTTGATTGATGGCCAAGGGACTACCGCGTGGACTCGATCACCCCAAGTCCCCCAAAACCACCGTATGAGTCCCTCCTCATGTTCTATTTTTATTTTTATTACTACTCCGATCATATGCGTTGCTTGACTCACCTGCCTGAGCCTGAGGCATCCATGTTCAGCTTTTTTGAGTCCATGCAAATGCAAAAGCATCCGTCTGGGGGTCACATGTTCAGATTTTTTAGGGTCCTAAGTATATGTTTTGAATCCTTAGATTAATCGAAATTTTCCAAACGACCTCGAATGGAGACATGCTCTGTACCAAAGTTGCAGTGCTCAACAAGATCTAAAGCTCTGTGGTTCAAGCTAGTTTCATCTAAACTCATTTAGACATCGAAATTTTCAATACAAGATTCGTAAAAAAAAATAATATAAAAGGATAGCATCCTACGCTTGCCACATGCTAGTGTATGATATAGTGGTAGGGTGCTCCCGTGAAGTAAGAGCCCGCTAGTGAACGAATAATACCACCATATAAAGTTAATGTATTGTTATTATAAAGGTTTCATATTAATTAGAAGAATCCTGGGAATAATTAGAATAGAGAATTGTTCATCTTAGAAGTAAGTACCGACATATAAAGTTAATATATCGTACACAGGAAATGAATCTATAAAGTTCAAGAGCTAAAGGTATTACGTACTAGGCTTACACCTCGTGTTTTGCATGAAGTTAGAGCATCTCTAATATAGTTCCTAAAAAGCAATGGGTAAATCAATGAGTTTTCCAAGTAGAGAAAAAAAAGTTGGGAGCACATTTGTTAAGTTTAATTTCTCCAATATTTTACAAAATGTCGCTCCTAAAATATAGAATACAATTTTGCATCAGGAATCCCGCACGGACCATTTCCAAATCACCCAGACCACTTTTATATTTTCTTTCTCTCTTGCACATTTGCATTGAAAACCCGTCCTACCACGTCTAGATTGGCCGGTCGATATATACGTGCTTGTATATTTCCCCGTGATTTGGTCGATTTTCCCAAGTGCGGAAAGATTGGGAGTTAAGACAGGGAGTTGTTGTTGGAGAGCAGTTTTATTCAATCTTGCAAAAAAAACATTGGGAGTGGGTTTTGGAAACTCTTGGAGATGCTCTTACATCTTATGATATTTTAGATTTTGCAACAAGTGCATTAAAACAATAGAACGAATAGGAAATGTTGAGTTCTTTTTATGCAAATATATAAGCAAGGACATGTAGTCCATTTTTCAACTCATGTGTGTAGGCCTCGCCTTTTCTAAAAAGAGGATGGAGGTGTTAGGTAGAGTTGCACCGCCTCGCCTACCACCTGTAGCCATTTTGTCTAGGTTTTGTTTTTTAATGCCCCGCATAGGAGGAATGGACTTGATTCTTGCTATGAATATGGGACTAGTTAGATATGTGTAGCGATCATATCATATTGCTCATGATTATATCATTTCTTGCTATGATATATGCTAAATTTCTTTTACATCCTTCAAAAAAAAGATTTCTTTTACATCGATCACTTAAAGCATCCATATAGAGAAATTTAAATCGATGTAGCAAGCTAGTTAGCACAACATGTGCATCCCCTCAACGGGCGCTCCCAATTAATATTTGGCGTGCCAGGCATGGTCGTCAGCACCCGCGGAGCAAGGGGGCCGGTAAGGAACTTATATTTTTTTTCTTCAAGAGAAATGGGCCGCATTCCTACGACTTTATATTAGGCCCGGCAACCATCGCGGTTGCATTGGAGGCGGCCTGCAGGAAACCCATGGGAATTATTACTCGTGTCGTTGCAATGGAAGGAAACCCATTGGAAGCAGAAGCAGCCTCCTGCCTGCCGCATCCATGTTCAGCTTTTTGAGTCCACATGCAAGCGCAAAAGCATCCTACACAGCTTTTTCATTCAGCAGCAAAGCAAGAGAAACCACCAATCCAAACTCCTCACCAAAGCATGCATATTTGCCGCGACTACATGAGAGTCACATCACAGAGATGCATGTGCTTAGCTTATTGTCGGGGACCGAATACTGGGATACCCGAAGAGAAGGAGCTAATACCCATCAAACGTTGACGCTTCCGATCAGACAAGAACGCGACTACACTTCTTGCCCGAACGATGGAAGATTGGTTCCGCCTCGCCCGACCCCCGAGGGCTAGACTCCGCCTCGCCCGACGTCCGAGGGCGGGCTCCGCCTCGTCCGACGGCTGAGGGCAGGCTCCGCCTCGCCCAACGTCTGAGGGCGGGCTTCGCCTCGCCTGACGACTGAGGGCAGGCCCCGCCTCGCCCGACGTCTGAGGGCTAGCTCCACCTCGCCCGACGTCCGAGGGCCGGCTCTACCTCGCCCGATGTCTGAGGGCAGACTCCGCCTTGCCTGACGTCTGAGGGCAGACTCCGCCTCGCCATAATTACACGCGCGGATATGGCGGGACACTTAAGTCAACCGCAGTACCGAGGACCATACCCTACACGTCTGTGGGAAAGTACCGACAAGATATGACGGGACGGGCGCTTTAAGCCCTTCCAGGCGTGACAGAGTCCGAATAGTGTTGTAGGCACCGACTTTTGTCTTACAGTGTTGTGGGCGCCGCCATTAGCCCTCGGACGTGGATCCTGACATAAGCATACGACAACCACTACAGTCTAGGAAGAGACTAACGTTCACTACAGTGACGGACGTGCAGTCACCGCGCCGTCCACTCCGTGTAGGGTTGTAAATCGACACCCTTGTCCGACACGCCGCCCGCAGGGGCGGGACAGGACGTGACCACTTGCTGATCAAGTAAGAGAGTGGCATCATCAATGCACAGACACCTAGCTAACATGCTATCCCCGACACCATCTGCCCATGTCAGCGAGGCTGGCTCAGAGGAAAAGGAAGACCTAGTGCCTTCGAAGGGGCTTCTTGGCCTCTGGTTTTTCTCCTTTCTCCGATATGTAATCCCTGTCTCCCCTTGGTCTATAAAAGGGAAGGCAGGGCACCCCACTAAGGGGATGAAAAAACTGCAAAGAGATTGATGGACCAATCCTACACACCACGCACCACATAACACATAGCTGAGCACCAACCGAGCTCTCAGCGCCCGTTCGACCTTTCCATCTGAGACTTGGGACCAGTCCCACTCTCGACCGTTTGTACCCCCTACTACAAACCTTTTCAGTGCTAATAACACGAGCAGTAGTAGCAAACTGGACGTAGGGACATTCTGCCTAAACCAGTATAAACCTTGTGTCTTTTGACACACCATCCGGGCCTAACGCGCAACAAATACAAATTTACTAGTTGGTGCTTACTTGAAACACCGACATTTGGCGCGCCAGGTAGGGGACCTTTGCGCGTTCCGACCATAAACATCGGGCCACGGATGGCTAGCCACGGTATTAGCTGGGTCCCAGGCGCACACGTGCGCTTCGGGAACCTAGACTTCATAATCTCGGTGGGAGGAGAGTTGGCATTGGCTTATGCCGCCAACCCAGCTCTCCCCTCCATCGGCCTCAACAACGAGAGGCTTGAGCGCTAGCTCGATGTCTCCCTTGGACCCCAGCAGTCCAGGGAGGATCAGCGCCGCCTCGCCCTCTCCAACGCCAATGACATGGTGCGGTTTTCTGGAGGAGGATGCCTCTCTCCGGAACACGACATATAGAGCGCCCCGACAGCGTTTCTGTTCGGTCTCCGCAACGCTGCGGCAACCGTTAGCCACTTCATGGCACGATGTATGGTCTTGCCTCCCGTGAACAACGAGTTCGTGGGGGTGATCGAACATGTCACAGAATCTCTACACAACCTCCTCACAGAGGAGCCGGGGTCATCCTCTGGCACTGACTCTAGCAGGGGGAGTCGTCACCCCTCCTAGGAATGCTTCATGACGGGTACCCCCGAGGGACATGTCGAAAGCATCTCCACGGAGGAGGCTACCCCGGCGACGAAACCAAAGGGGAGACAACAGCCCCACCTCGCATGGGGGTGGAGCAGCTGAGAGCCCGAAAGTGGGAGATCGAGGAAGCTGGACTCCAGCTTATGCGGGAATGCGTGGAGATCGATTGGGAGATCAAACGTCACAGAGACAGTGGACACGCACGCTCCAGGACCTATGACGTGAACCAGAGAATCATCGCCGACGATGAAGCCCTCCCTCGCTTCGCCCAGGCAAGCCAGAACATCACCGCTGCAACGGCCTTGCTCCATGGCATTCTAGAGGCCATGACGCCCGAGGATCGTCAGGCCCACCACGAGATTCGCACGCTGCTTGAGCGTGCGGTGGCGCAGCAAGCGGTGAGCTCATTGTCTTAGCGATGCGAGCTCGACACCAGCCAGCGCATGCCCTCCAGACATCCTGGCAGGGACGTGTCGGTCCACCAGGCGCCACAAGGCGGCAGGCAGCGCACCGCGGTCCTGGTGCATCAGCGTCTCGGTCGTAACCGCAACGCACGCAGCACTCTTGATGCCCATAGACGCGCCTATGATGACTCAAGAGAGGGAGCCAAACGCGGCTACCACCCTCGATGTGGCGGACGCTACGATAGTGGCGAGGACCGGAGCCCGAGCCCTGGCCTACTGGGCCCTCAGGCCTTCGGCCGGCACATCCTCAACGCTGCTTTCCCGCTAAGGTACTGACCACCTACCAATATCCTGAAGTACTCTGGGGAGACAAACCCTAGACTTTGGCTCGAAGACTATCGGCTTGCCTGCCAAGCCGATGGTGCGGATAATGATGACTTCATTATTCGCAACCTTCCTATGTTCTTAGCCGATTCGGCACGAGCATGGCTGGAACACTTGTCGTCCAACGTGATCTAGAGTTGGGCGGATCTGAAGGAGATCTTTGTGGGGAACTTTCAGGGCACATACAAGCACCCTGGGAACCCATGGGACCACAAGAATTGCTGTTAGAAGGATGGTGAGACCCTCCTGGGTACATCCGGCGCTTCTCCTGGCAGTGCAACGAGCTCCCTAGCGTCGCCAATGCCGACGTGATAGGAGCCTTTCTGTCTGGGACTACCTGTGAGTCTTTGGTTCATAAGGTAGGACGCAAGGGCCCACAAACCACCAAGGAACTCCTGGACATCACCACCAGCCATGCCTCAGGAGAAGAAGCGGTCGGTGCGATCTTTGATCGTCCCGATGGCAAGGCGACGAGGGACAAGGGTGCCGGCGAAGGCGCTTCCAACCGTTTCGCCAAAAGGAAGAACAAGAAGTAACGGTGCGAGGACTCACTCGTGGCCGCTGCTGACCGCAAGGGTGCTCGAACGCCCACAGAGGGCACTCCAAACCACTTTGAAAAATTACATGAGGGGCCATGCCCGAACCACGCCTTCTCGATTAAGCATCTGCTCAAGGCCTACAGCCACATGCGGCGGTTCTTGTCTGGAGGCTCCAACACAGGGGAGCACGGAAAGGACCCTACCCCCACCACGGATCACACCGAGGAGAAGGATGACACCTTTCCGACGCCGGATTGGTGGCTCATGATCTTCAAAGGATAAGTGGCCTATGAGTCCAAACGCCATCAGAAGGTCGCGCGCCGCGAGGTCTATATGACCGAACCGGCTACGCCTGCCTTCCTTCGGTGGTCCGAGTCCGCCATAACCTTCGATTGAACGACCACCCAGAGAGCATCCCACATCCAAGGAGATATCCGCTCATGGTTGACCCGATCGTCGGCCTAAAATGGCTCACCAAAGTACTGATGGATGGAGGCAGCGGCCTCAACATCATGTACGCCAAGAGCGCCTTTCCATGGCATTGTGCTCGGGAAGCAAGCCATGCCGCTTGGGCAGATCGATCTGCTCGTTACCTTTGGGGATTAGTTCAATTATAGGACTAAAACCCTCACCTTCGAGGTGGTTGGGTTCCCCAGAACCTTCCACGCCATCCTGGGACGTCCATGCTACGCAAAGTTCATGGCCGTCCCCAACTATACATACCTCAAAATGAAAATACTGGGCCCCCGCGGGGTCATCACTGTCGGCACCTCCTTCTAGCGCGCCTATGAGTGCGAGGTTGAGTACTGCGGCCATGTCGCAGCAATCGTCGCCTCTGGGGAGCTCGTCGCCCTCAAGGAGGAGGTCACCGAAGAAGCGCCCGACACCAAGAAGTCGACCGGGTCGTTCAAACCGGCAGAGGGCTCTAAAGAAGTCCTCGTAGACCCCGAGAGCACCAAGGGTAAAACGGTACATGTCGGTACCACGCTTTCCTCCAAATAGGAAGGCGCGCTTGTTGGCTTCCTCCACGCTAACAGAGATATCTTTGCATGGAAACCCTTGGATATGCTAGGCATTCCGAGGGAAGTCGCCGAGCATACCTTAAAAATCCACCCAGGCTCCAAGCCAGTGAAGCAACGCCTATGTCGCTTCGACGAGGAGAAACAAAGGGCCATTGGCGAAGAGATAGCAAAACTTTTGGCGACCGGATTCATCAAGGAAGTATACCACCCAGAGTGGTTGCTAATCCTGTTCTTGTATGAAAGAAGAGCTAGAAATGGAGGATGTGTGCTGACTATACGGGTCTCAACAAAGCATGCCCAAAGGATCCATTTCCTTTGCCGCGCATAGACCAAACAGTCGACTCTACCTCGGAGTGCAAAACCCTCTGCTTCCTTGACGTGTACTCTGGCTACCATCAAATCACGAAGAAAGAGTCCGCCCAGCTCGTGACATCTTTCATCACCCCCTTCGGATCATTCTGCTATGTTTCAATGCCGTTCGGTCTGAAGAACGTTGGGGCTATGTACCAGTGCTGTATGCTCAAATGCTTTAGGGACCTCATCGAGCGGACCATTGAGGCCTACGTCGATGACATCGTGGTTAAGTCCAAATGGGCTGACCACCTCGTTGCCGATCTTGAGCAGACCTTTGCGAAACTCCAAGCGAATGGCTTCAAACTCAACCCCGAGAAGTGTGTTTTTGGGGTCCCAAGGGGCATGCTGCTTGGCTTCATCGTCTCTGAGCGCGGCATCGAAGCCAACCCAGAGAAAATCTCAGCCATCACAAGGATGGGCCCGATTTAGAACATAAAGGGGGTTCAACGAGTCATAGGGTGCCTCGCCGCACTTAGTCGATTCATCTTGTGCCTCGGCAAATGAGGTCTCCCCTTTATCGACTCTTGAAGAAAGCCGACCACTTCGAATGGACATCCGAGGCCCAGGAAGCTCTTGACATGGTTAAACAGCTCCTGACAAAAGCTCCAATCCTAGTCCTCCCACCGAGGGAGAACCCCTTCTGCTCTACATAGCGGCCACCATGCAAGTGGTCAGCGCCGCCCTAGTGGTGGAGCGGGAAGAAGAGGGGCACGCCCTCAAGGTCCAGCGCCCTATGTACTTCATTAGTGAGGTACCATCTAACTTTAAGACCCGCTACTCCCAGATCCAGAAGCTCCTGTACACCGTCCTCATCACCAAGAGGAAGCTACGCCACTACTTCGAGTCACACCTAGTGACGGTCGTAACATCGTTCCCCCTCGGTGAGGTCGTCCAAAGCCAGGATGCCACGGGAAGAACCGCAAAGTGGGCACTCGAGTTGATATATCAAGGCATCATGTATGCCTACCGAATGGCGATCAAGTCCCAGGTGTTAGCTGACTTCATCGTGGAATTGACCGAGGTCCAAACACCACCGGCGGTCATTGATGAAGAGTACTGGACGATGTACTTCGATGGATCGCTGATGAAGAATGGCACTGGCGCAGGACTAGTCTTCGTATCGCCCCTTGGGGTACGCATGTGGTACATGCTTTGTCTCCATTTCCCCTCATCCAATAATGTGGCTGAGTATGAAGCACTCATCAATGGCCTACACATTGCTATCAAGCTAGGTATCCGACGCCTCGACGTCCGAGGTGACTCCCAGCTGGTTGTCAACCAAGTCATGAATGAGTCGAGCTGCCACGACACCAAGATGGCTACATACTGCCAAGAGGTCCGACGACTAGAGGACAAATTCGACGACCTCAAACTCAATCACATCCCAAGGTGCCTCAATGAGGCGGCCGACGCACTTGCGAAGGCAGCCTCTGACCAAGAGCTGGTGCCAACGGGTGTCTTCGCCAGCGACCAACACAAACCCTCAATACGCTATGAAGGGTCAGAGCAGGCCGACGGTCCATCCGATCCGGCCTTGGGGGCTAACCAACCAACGGCTCCGTCTGGCCCCAAGGTCATGGAGCTTGAAAAGGATCTAGTGACAGAGCCCGACCCTCTGATCGACTGGAGAACACTCTACCTCGACTACCTCCTCTGTGACATGCTGCCGACGAACAAGACGGAAGCCCGACGACTCACCCATCGTGCCAAGTCCTTCGTTCTTGTAGGAGGCGAACTCTACAAACGAAGCCACACTGGGATCCTATAGCTCTGCATCCCCATCGAATAGGGGAAGCACTTGCTGAGCGAATTCCACAGTGGGGTCTGTGGTCACCATGCTGTGCCTAGAACCTTGGTTGGAAACGCGTTCCAACGGGGCTTCTACTAGCCCACTGCGGTAGCTGACACCGAGCAGATCGTACGCACCTGTGAAGGGTGTCAATACTATGCTCGACAAACTCACCTCCTGGCCTAGGCACTTCAGATGATCCCCATCACGTGGTCGTTCATGATCTAGGGGCTCAATCTGGTTGGGCCTCTCAAGAAGGTGCCCGGAGGATACACCCACTTGCTTGTCACCGTAGACAAGTTCACAAAATGGATCGAAGCTCGGCCGATCTCCATGATCAAATCCGAGCAAGCTGTGTTGTTCTTCCTCGACATCATCCATCGCTTTGGAGTACCGAACTCCATCATCATGGATAATGGCACATAGTTCACCGGCAAGAAATTCCTTTGATTCTACGATGAACAACACAAACGGGTAGGTCGAGCGAGCAAATGGCATGCTCCTACAGGGTCTCAAACCCAGGATCTTCAATTGGTTGAACAAGTTCGGCGCACGCTGGGTCGCCAAGCTCCCCGTAGTGCTCTGGGGCCTAAGGACAACTCCTAGCCAAGCCACCGGCTACACGCCTTTCTTCATGGTCTACGGTTTTGAGGCCATCCTCCCAACCGACCTCGACTATGGAGCGCCAAGGGTCAAAGCATATAATGAACAGGGAGCCGAGGCATCCCACGAAGACACTGTGGACCAGCTAGATGAAGCTCGCGACGTCGCCCTCCTCCGCTCGGCTAAATACCAGCAGGTGTTGCGATGGTACCACAGCCGATGGGTGCGGGACCGAGCCTTCAACGTTGGGGACCTAGTTCTCAACCTCGTGTAGAGCAACAAGGACCGCCACAAGCTCTCGCTGCCCTAGGAAGGGCCGTACGTCATCGCGGAAGTACTCCAACCAGGCGCCTACAAGTTGAAAACCATCGACGGCGAGGTCTTCACCAATGCCTGGAACATTGAGCAGCTACGTAGTTTTTACCCTTAAATAAATGCATACTTTCTCTTATCAGTTTTGTCATCAAAATCCTCAATCTTTTGTGACATCTGACCCCTACAAGTGCGAGGGGTCAGACCTCACTCGGGGGCTGGTATGAATACGTTTATCTTACAAACATTCTCTGAGTTTTCCCTCCTTTCTGATTTTAAGTCCTAAGAGCTAGGATTTCAGGAACAAACTCTGAGTATAACTGGTAGGACTACGGGAAACCCATGCCCCAGTGGCTATGGCCTCTTTGCTCACCAGCGTAATTAGAATTGTCTCGCCCGCACTCCAAGCTTTTTGCGACCTTAACAACGGGAAGGGTCGGAAGGCACTGAACCTCTTTTACAAAAAGAGGAAGAAGAGCTGAAAAGTTGTTTGTCATAACGAAATTTGAAAACTTGTTCATTTTTTTGCAAATTCATCACTTACAAAGTGATTTCATCACAAAAAGGGACTGATGTATTCTTGAATACAAAAAACTATTCCCATAGGGGCTTCCCCCACAACTCGAATGATTACATTTTCTGACTAGTTCTACTCTAAGCACTACTACGGTCGCCACGCCACAATCTCCACCGGTAACATCCTACCGTTCTGCGGGATCCTTTAGGGCGCCGGCGTTTGCAACATCGAGCACCACGTCGGCGACTGTGGTATCTTCGCCAGGGCGTCTAGGGACTATGTGAAAGGTCCTAATGGCTAGAGGGGGGGTGAATAGCCTAATAAAAATTCTTCAACAACACTTAACAAAAGGTTAGACAATTATGAGGCGAAGCAAGTGTTGCGCTAGCCTATTTAAAATGCAAGCCACCTACCACAATTCTAGTTTAGATAGTGTTGATTCACACAAGAGGTATGACACTACCCTATGTTAGTGTGCTCTCAAAGACTAACTAAGGAGCCACACCAACCAAGCAAGCAAGCTCTCACAACTAGTTACACTAAAGAGCTTGTCAACTAGTTTGCGATAATTGTAAAGAGAGTGATCAAGATAGTTATACCGCTGTGTAGATGAAGAACCAATCAATCACAAAGATGAATAACAATGAAGACTAATCGCTTCGGAATCAATGATGAACACAATAATTTTTACCGAGGTTCACTTGCTTGCCGGCAAGCTAGTCCTCGTTGTGGTGATTCACTCACTTGGAGGTTCACGCGCTAATTGGCTTCACACGCCAAACCCTCAATAGGGTGCTGCACAACCAACACAAGATGAGGATCACACAAGCCACGAGCAATTCACTAGAGTACCTTTTGGCGCTCCGCCGGGGAAAGGTCAAGAACCCCTCACAATCACCACGATCGGAGCCGGAGACAATCACCACCTCCGCTCGACGATCCTCGCTGCTCCAAGCCGTCTAGGTGGCAGCAACCACCAAGAGTAACAAGCAAAAACCGCAGCGAAACATGAATACCAAGTGCCTCTAGATGCAATCACTCAAGCAATGCACTTGGATCACTCCCAATCTCACTATGATGATGAATCAATGATGTAGATGAGTGGGAGGACTTTGGCTTAGCTCACAAGGTTGCTATGTCAATGAAAATGGCTAAAGATTGTGAGCCACAGCTGGCCTTGGGGCTTAAATACAAGCCCCCATGAAATAGAGTCGTTGTACCCCTTCACTGGGTACACTGCGCTCTGACCGGACGCTCCGGTCTTACTGACCGGACCCTGGACTCAGCGTCCGGTCCACAGATGGATGCCACGCGTCACTAGCTTCAAACGTTGTTCGTCAGATTCCAACGGCTACGAAGTTGACCGGAAACTCCGGTAAAACTGACCGGACGCTGGAGCCTCAGCGTCCGGTCGAGTACAGTAAGGGTCAAAACCTGGTTTTCCTCGACCGAACGCGTCCGATCCACCTCGACCGGACATAGCCCAGCGTCCGGTGGTAAACCCTAGCCTCTGTACCGCTAGTCAACGTGACCGGACGCAGGCAGTCAGCGTTCGGTGCTTTTGGATCCAGCGTCCGGTCACTTGACCAACGCTGGCATCTCCTCTATTTTCACTTCTAACTTCTCCACCCTTGCTCCAATGTGCCAACCACCAAGTGTATCACCTTGTGCACATGTGTTAGCATATTTTCACTAATATTTTCAAGGGTGTTAGCACTCCACTAGATCCTAAATGCATATGCAATGAGTTAGAGCATCTAGTGGCACTTTGATAACCGCATTCCGATACGAGTTTCACTCCTCTTAATAGTATGGCTATCAAACCTAAATGTGATCACACTCTCTAAGTGTCTTGATCACCAAAACAAAATAGCTCCTACAAGTTATACCTTTGCCTTGAGCTATTTGTTTTTCTCTTTCTTCTTTTCAAGTCTAAGCCCTTGATCATCGCCATACCATCACCATTGTCATTCTATGATCTTCATTAGCTTCTCTACTTGAAGTGTGCTACCTATCTCATAATCACTTGATAAACTGGGTTAGCACTTGGGGTTTCATCAATTCACCAAAACCAAACTAGAGCTTTCACTATGCCATCATGATCAGCCGCAACCCTAACAATGGCACCTGGATGGGGGGCGCTGCTCGGCGAAGCATGGCCACCATGGCTGATGGATGTCTCTAACATCTCATCAAACTTCATGAACTGGCCGATCTGAGCGGCTACAAGGGCGAAGCCCCCCATCGACGCAGTCCTAGGCAGCTTCCCCACCGACAAGGCTCGCCCGGAGAAGATTCACCGGAGGAGGTCCTCGTATGGCTCCATCCCGACGAAGGCCTCACGGACGACGACAAAGCTGACGACGCTCAGCACCCTCCAGTGCGCCTCCTCCTTCGGCGGAAGCGGCCCCTTCTCGGCAAAGGCGGCCAGCACCATCTCATCTAAGTTGGATGACCTCTAGCTCAACATCGCACTCTGGATTCACGAGCGGATCTATAAGTTCTCCTCTTCCTCGCATTACCCTCTCTCACTTAGGAACCGCCGCGACATACGAATGCGCTTGGCGAGAAGGAGAAAGGAGGAGAGGCAACAACTCAAGAATAGGCAGAGGAATGGGACAAGAGCCCCCTCCCTCCCCCTATTTAAGGAGGAGACGCAGCAGTTAAAGAAAGGCGAAAGGTTGGGACGAAAAACCCTCTCCCTTCCCCTATTCAATGCAGATGGGAATTCGATGCTGATGGGAATCTGAGGGGACGCATCTGAACCGATGGGACGCGCCCTACTCGATGAGACGCTGCTTGGTCAAACAGGATGTGGCCTAGGCATCGCCCACCACTACCGCACACCGGGCGCAAGAAACAAGGCGCATCGACATGCATGCGACTTTCCGCTTCCCCAGGCAGGACCGAGAAGGACCCAACGATGGAACCTCCATCAATGGGATCCCAACGGTTCTCCTGGGTCGATCGGACGGCCCAAGCGAACGCCAAACAAATGGCCGCCGAAAGATAAGCACCCTTGTTTTCTTACTTTGCATGTCAATTTCACTATCGAGCCTCCGACCCCAGCAACGGCAGGGGCGTGGACATTGCTCGGGGCTACCGGGAGTGTCTACTCGTTTAGACACTCTCTTTGCCCAACCCCTCCTTACATTTAAAAAGCCAGAGGTGCGGTGTGTGGGTGTAAAACTTTGAGTAAAACTGGACGAACCACTAGACCCTATGCCCCAGCGGCTACGGTGTTTTTGTTCACAGCGTAATCGAATTCATAGTTCCCCGCACCCCAAGCTTTAGCATCCGCCTTCTTGAGAAGGGTTCAGAGGGGTCTGCCTATGAAATCTCCTTTGAGGAGAAACTGTCAGGTCACCCGAGTCAATCGGACGGCTCGAATCGCCGCCGAGAGACAGAAACGAAAAATTGCGATGCTCGTGCAGGTTACACTGGCCCCATCGCGAACATCGGACCCGAACCCCATGCGGACATGTCTGGTAAGAACTTCCCATCACTCGCACTGCCGAGGTCACATCACCGACCCCCGCCTTTGTTTCAATTAAATCATACATTAATCCCATACATCCAAACGTTGCATGTGCAAATTACTGCATCTCAACGCTTTGTGTCATGTCACGAAACGGTAGTCGCCTCATTCGATATGAGCGGCAACTGACCGAGGTTCGAAGGCCGGCCTGCGAAAGGCTCAAGGCCACCTCGCATCGAACAGAGCTAGGGGAGAAAAACCAAGATGAGCCCCAGCGGCCTTGCCCGACCCCGCTCAGAAGCGGACAAGGACATCTTGACCCTTCTCGTTTGATTCTAACCTCGAGCCAAACCCATAGAATCTCCATCGAGGAGAGGCCAACGGGCCACCCGAGCCTATCGAATGGCTTGGGCATCTGACGGGAGACAGGTTAAGAAGTAGTGGAATGCCACATGAGGGCCATGCCAACCCCGTTAGCGGATGATGGACCCGGATTCCACACGAACATACCCGTTAGCGAGCTCATTGAGCGTGACACTCGAGCCGTCGAGGCAAGCGTCGTTAGCTCAGCCCCTCCGGTTAATGAAGCCAAGGATGGGGTGATGCGTGAAACACGGCCGACCCCTATCAGACCCCAAGGGGCTCGGGGGCTCAAGCCACTCAATCCGAGATCGAGAGACCAAGGTTCGAAGGCTGGCCCGCGAAGGGTCTGAAGCTGCCTCACGTCGAACAAGAGCCAGGGGAGAAAACATAGATGAGCCTCAGCGGCCTTCGCCCAACTCGCATAAAGGCGGATAAGGTCATCTCAACCTTCTAGTTCAATCCAGCCTCTAGCCGACCCCATAGAATCCCCATTGAGGGGGACTCTGTTGGAAGGTAGGTTAAGGAGCAACAGAACGCCACCCGAGGGCTTTGCCGACCCTATCGCAAAGCAACGGGATCGGATTCCATTCGAACACCCCCGTTAGCGAGCTCATCGAGCACGTCACTCGAGTCGTCGAGGCAAGTGACATCGCCTCAACCCCTCTAGGTGCAAAAACCTCGGACGGAGCGACAGTCACAAAACAAGCCAACCCTTGACCGAATCCCCTCCACGCGCGGGGGCTCAAGGTAGGCCGGACTTGCAATAAGATCGAACACACGGTCGCAAAACGATAGCTAAAATCCTAAGTAAGGGGTATGTGTGAATACAAGCGTAAGTTCGCTACCCTCGCTTCGATCTCCAGTAACATCCGGCCCCAGCGACCACAAGGGGTCGGATCTCACTTGGGGGCTGGTAAAGGTATAAATACCTCCTTTTTTTTGAAACAGTCACTACGTCGGACCTTCTTCCTCACGTTAAGATTAGTGGCAAGGTTTGTGGGAACAAATAATCGAGCATGCCTGGTTAGACTGCAAAAAACCAACACCCCGACGGCTACGGTAACTTTGCTCACCAGCACAATCGAAGTTTCCCTCTTATACACCTCGGGTCCTACGGTCTTAACAAATGGAAGGGTCAGATTGCGTAAGCCCTTTTTTCTTCGAATGCAAAAAGGGAAGGAAGCAAGTTCAATCAAACGAAACAAAATTACGAACTTGCCTAAACAAAATTATGAATCTGTTTTTCGGACACAAAAGTGCCGACGCTTGTCCACAGATTAGAGATAAATGTCCATCAGACTCGATCGAGTAACTACCCCTTCGGGGGAGAACCATGTCTTCAATTTTGCTCGCCAGGCTTTCCACGAGAGGAGTCACCGCTGCTTTTATTTCATCCAGCTCGGAGGGCTCATAGCCAGGCGCAAAACCAAGGCTCATTGCCCCTAGGTCGATGTTGACATCATAATGCGAGCGGATGATGGCGAAGGCTTGGGTAATCCCTAAGCGGAAAGCTTCCTTCTCCAGCGGGCGCACCCGCGCCATGATATCTACGGCATGGGTCGCGAGCAAGCGAGTCCCCTCCGCTTGCGCCACTTGTAGGTCGTCGCAGACCACCACGACGGTAGAACGTAGGAGATCGTGCTCATCGCTCTCGGCCTAAAGGATCCCCGCATCTCGGCAAGCTCCATGCCCAACCTTGACTTGATGTCCTCGGCCTCTAGCCTTTGGGTCACCGCAGTTCTAAGATCGGCCTAGAGGGATCTGGCCACATGCTGCGCCTTGTCACGCTCTCGGATGGCCTGGTCACGCTCCTCGTGGGCCGCACCGTGCTCTGAGCGGAGTCTGTCCACAGTCTAGCGTGGCTCATCTCGCTCCATGCGCAGCAGGGCTATCGTCTTGGCGTCTAGGCTCACCTTCTACTGCAGGGTCACCTTCTGCTCCTCGGCTCATAGCTTGAGCTACCGCTCCTTCTCCACCTCATCCAGGAGGCTGACGACCCACTAGCGGGCCTCGGCATCCTTCTAGAGCAACTCATCTTGCTCCTTCCGGACTCTGGCAGAGACCTCCTTGTCCTGCCGCACCCTCACTATCAGATCCTAGAACATCCCCATGGCATCCTCCACGTCCCGGTGGGCCTCGGCCTCTCATCGTCGAAGATTGTCTGCCTCCGTGGCAAGGGGAGTCAACTCAGCCACCCTCTAGTGGAGCTAGGCGGTCATGTCCTTGTGCAATCGTGCCTCATCAATGAGGCAGTCCCAAACCTCCTTATGTTCATGAAGGAACCAAGATTTCTCCCGGCTACGAGCAATAAGCGACTGAAAGAAGACGGCTGTCAGAAAACAAAAATAGATGAAGAAAGAAGAAATCGAGAGGCAAGACCAAGTGAATACCCGGCCAGGGGGAATGATGATGTCTCGAAAAGCGCCCCTAGCCTGGTTCAGAGCATCCAATGCGGCCGTTATCCCATTGTCAAGACTCTCCCGCTCCATGCCCTCGGCGTCATCGTTGAGGGTGAAGAGTTCCAACGACGGGTCCTATGGACTCCCCCACCGGAGCAGGGGCTCATTCCACGCTGGAGGGTGGCAGCCCCTCGGTGTCAGAACCAGGGACAACTCCCTGCCGGCATCCTCGGTGACCACTGCGGTGTCCGAGGGTCCCTCGGCCATGACCCCCTCTGTCTTGCCCATGACGGGCGTCATCTCTGGGTCGCCAGTGGCATGGGACGCACTTCTGCCTCGGGCACCGCCACCATAGCTTCTTATTGTGACCCATCCGTCGTAGCCACCATCACCTCCGCCTCCATCGGCGGGACCTCGTTCGGCTACGCCACGACCGTCATGGTCAACACAACGGGTGCGGCCGACAGCTCCGCCCGCTCCGACACCGGCTGTGGAACCACTTCCATCGCCGTTTGCATGGCAACCTCCGAGGGAGCCCCCTCAGTTGTGCCAACCGCTTGACCCACCGAGGGCCCAGGCACCACCATGGGCGGCGCCAGACCGGCCGACGAGGCTGTGACGCTGGCTCCGCTCTCGCCCAGAATGGGAGCGACGTCAGACAGCGGCCCCCGCCTTGCCTGAAGGGCGAGTGTTTTCTTGGGCGCCAGCGCTATAGAAGTGCCCTATCTAACCAGCCTCCTGGCCCTGTAGAAGAAACAAAAGGCTTGAGTCACTATGAAAAACAGAGAAAAACAGATATAACAGAGTCGGCAAAATATGTTGGCGCTATTAGGCAACGTTTGGGGGTCGAACCCCTAGTTCCCTGCTCCACCTCATCGGGGCAGGACCGTTTTTAGCTCACCCCCTGCTCTCGGGCCGAGGGGCTCGCCTCTCTCATATTTGGGGCATGGCGGTGGAGCCACTCCCCTCTCTCGGCACCTCGGGCGTGATGGCAGATCCGCCCACCCCCGCTGGTTCTTGAGGCACGGCGACGGGTCCGCCCATCCCCACTGTTTCCTGAGGCACGGTGGCGGGGCCACTCCCCCCCCCCCCCCCCCCCCCCCCCCGCAAGCACCTCTTGTGCGGTGGCGGATCCGCCCATCCCTAATAGTCCCAAGGATGGGATGATGGTCTGGCCCGCCTCCTTCTCTGGCCTCACCTTCCCTTGCATGGAATGGGAAGGGTCCCTGCATTGATGAGTGGGTGCCTGTCAGCGCGTCCTCACTTTCTAGGTCGCCCCACTCAATGTCAGCAACTACCTCATCATATTCCTCATCATTGTCATCGTCGTCATCACTGTCCATCTCTTCACCTCGCTCCCGTGCCTGCTGCTTCTATAGCCTCTTCTTCCTCTTGAACACCTTCGTCTTCTTCTCCCACTCGGCTGTGGTGCGATTCACCGTTGCCACGAGCGGGTCCTTCGGCAGTGGAGCCGGGCTATCCATAAGGACGAGCCTCTTTGGCTGGTCCTGCTATCCCAAGGTCAGCATCAAGGGGTCAGGAGTTCAATTAAAAGAGAGGCACAGGGAAAGAGAACTTACGAAGCCAATATACCCCGGTTCCAGCCGCATTGGAGGGTGCCCCGGCACCGGATACACAAGATCAAGGACGACGCCGGTGTTGGCCTTCGAAGGCTCCATGTCACAGAACCGACCAATTTATAAGAGCACAAGTACAAAAACAATCGCCGAAACGATCAAATTCTCGAACTTGAGCCCATATAAACCCGGTAGTCAACCAAAATCTCGAAGGATTTCAAACCAACTTACATACAACCAAGATCACAGTAATTCAACATAACATATCATACGTTACAACATTTCGCAGATGTTCGCAAATAGATTACATCATCACAGAGTCATCGTTATTACAAAACAAGTCTTGTAAAACAAGTCATGGTTATGAAGCTCGTCTCTCTCGCATGCGGTTTGACCCCACTGTTGTAGACGATAATTTGCCATACAACGAATCTCCTCATCTTCTTGCTGAGAGATTGCACTTAATACTTGGGATAAGCAATTATAAGGGAGGGAGTAATGCAATATGAATGACATGAATGAATATGATGCATGCTCGTTCCGTACGTCCTCCCAAACCTAAGAAAATTTAAGCTTTAGCGGAATATACGGTGGCATACATACGTTCTCTCAATTAGCGGTAACTAGTCGATCTACACAGTGCGTTGTTAGCGTACCTGTAGAAAAACTTCATTGCAGCCCAACCCAACAAGATATAATGCTAATTACACAAGTAGTAACTAAGATACTCTCCATATATACATCCCCCGATATATATACTTCGGTATCCAAACTACCCGACAAATGTTCCCACAATTAAGTACCTTCATATATACATGTATGCAACATGTAATACTCTAGTAACCACAACTAGCTCTCCCCTAGACCAACGGTTGGACGGTCATGCTCTCACAACTCACACTTACCTTAGCGTAGAGGCAATTGATCCATACATTACCATTCAAACGAATGGCACCCATGCAATATCATGCCGCATGGACGACGAAAATAGAAACAACCAATTCCCCCAAGTTAGTAATTATATATAAGCCACCTAGAAGTCCTTAAGTGGGCTATAAGGGATGTGATCACCAGTATCCCATAAAAATTTTGATTTTTGAACACTTATATATAACTATAAGTTTGAAAACCATTTTAACAACAAAAACTTTTGTTTTAAATAGCCGTAAGACATGTTTAATGTTGAATCTAGCTCCAATACCAGCTGTCATAGAACCGACCAATTTATAAGAGCAGAAGTACAAAAACAATCGCCGAAATGATCAAATTCTCAAACTTGAGCCCATATAAACCCGGTAGTCAACCGAAATCTCGAAGGATTTCAAACCAACTTGCATACAACCAAGATCACAGTAATTCAACATAACATATCGTACGTTACAACATTTCGCAGATGTTCGCAAATAGATTACATCATCACAGAGTCATCGTTATTACAAAACAAGTCTTGTAAAACATGCGGAAGCAAATAGTTTAACTCACACACCGAGTTCAAATACACATACTCGTTCGCTGATCACGGCCCGCAAAAGCATTCAGATAAGAGAACGGAGATCATGCCCATGATCTAGTTTTCATCACCCGCCGGGTGGAGACAATACTTACAGAATCCCTGATATAGGAGGTCATCTGCAACAAGAGGGAATAAACCCTGAGTACAGGAATGTACTCAGCTAGACTTACCCGTCGAAAACCAAACAAATGACACCAAGGATTATGCATAGCTTAATGTAGTGGAGCTGGCTGACACTTTCTTTTTGTAGAAAAAGCATAAGTAGTATGATCAACTCTTATCCTGACTAGCAGTGACTTTTTAGCCATTAACCTGTCATCTATATTAGCACATGTACTAAGCAATCATTTTATTAGGGTGCAAACATTAATAACCATATCAGGTATTCATTGTGGCAACCTTATCATCATCATCCATTTAACCATATCGTTAAATTAATTGAATCTACATTGCCGCTGCTCAGTCAAGTTCTCACTATCCGGGAGAGACGGCGATTCGAATCGATTCCTATCTAGCTGGAGGGATATTCCTAAACACAAACCCTGCTTCCCCCGTCAGGGTCGCAACAAGTCACCGTTGGTACAATTCAGAAGTCGTGAGTCCGAACAGTGCCGCAAAATCAGAGAACCACTCTGCCATGAGTGCTCGGTGACTTAACCCGCCCTTGGGCTTACGCCAATGGTTCCCTGCACATCCTTACTTCCATCCAGATTGCGGACCCCTGCTCGCGTCCCTGGCCTGAACCGAGCTACTAGGCTTCGCGGTCGGAATGACTTATCCGGCCAGCTAAGTGTTAGGCTACGTTCAACATGACATGAGGACGTGCAGCGTATCGGTCCTTAAACGACTTAGATGGAGTCACTATGTTCAAACCTACACAAGACCCCGCCCAGTCTTAATTCATTATTCACATGGTTCTTTTCCACGATAGCAAATATAGCCAACCATGATCCACCTCATCCTAAAGCTTGCAGGTGACAGGAAATCACCTGACTTCTACCGCACTAAGCATGGCTAAGCATTTAACCCGTCCTGAACTTAAATAGGATTCCAGTGCGATATCTGGACAAGGAAGGATATATAATGCAGCAATTGGTTCCAACCAATTCCTATACTTAATGCATCATCAACGATAAAAGATACTCAATGTATTCGTAAAAACATGGGAGGCTTAATATGCTCCGGGGCTTGCCTTTCAGGAACGAGGAAGGCTGGTGGTTAGGGCACTCGGGCAATTCCTCCGCGGCGACTGCTTCGTCGGCTTCCTGCACCTCGGCTTCCTCCTCCTGGTTGGTTCCCTCGAACTCCAGCAACGTCACTCCCTCCGGCACACCTATTGCATGAATGCACGAGATAAATATCATGGATGCACATGAACGAATGTCAGGGATGCTCGGGGAATGCGCATGTTCGCTGTAGTTTGCATATTCCAACTTAAGCCCTATTCAAATCACTTTCACTTACCACGTTTATACAACCTAATGTATAATTGCTCATCTTCAGTTAATTACCTAGCACCTGCACCTAAGCATATTCTCAAGTTAAGCTAACCCCTAAGCATTCAACGAGAACATTGCACAAGCATACACTCAAGCATTTGCATTTCAACAAAATGAAGACTATGTAGTGGTACAGTAAACTAGCCATAACTGGGGATTTATAAATCTAAATGACATGCAACAAGACAATCTGGAAAGCTTATGAAATTGTCTACAATTCATTTTCAGACCTCAAAGCATGATTCAAACCTTTACCAGGTCGAATTCACCAATCAACAGAACTCTGTCCTCACAAGGCAGAGAGTAAGCAAAAACTGGAACCTAACTTTAAACAGCTGTAGTTTCTAAACTACTGGGCCAAATGACCTCAAATTTTGACAGGGGCTAGATACATAAATTATCAACAACTCTTGTATTCATCACATTCACAGAAAACCAAAATATCATGGGGAACTTTCTAAAGTCCCCAGATCTGTCCAGAGGGACATAATGCAACGAATAATTAATAACTTATGATGTAAACACTCAATTGGATAAAACTAACTCTACTCACATGTCACACATATCACAAGGACACCAGAAAGTAGGGTGTTCATCACCAAAACATTTCCTCTAATACCTTTCTTAATTTATTTAATTAATTAGAGGAAATAGTAAACATATATGAACACTACACCATTAAATCTACAAAAATTACAGTAGACACTACATGTCCTAAGTAGACTACCATAAAAAATTTCACACCATTTGAGTAAGTACAACAGCCTACACAAAATTGGTAAGGCAGAATGGCTTAAAATGGCATAATTAGGAAACCTTAGTGAAAAGTGTCAAGCAACAGATTTCATATTTTTCCTAGCATCCTTAAGGTACCAAGATACTACCTACCAAGTTTCATGGCCATAGGATTCCTAGATAATTTACAAAAATTCACACAAGTACCCACCAATGACAAAAGGAAAATCTATAACTCAAAAACTACACATGCAATGTCTCTTAAATTTTAACCAAAGCTTCTACTAAGCAATACTAGCTTACCCACAAAATTTCACAATTGTTGGATCACAGAAACTCAAGATATGATTTAAACAAGTTTGCATGCATTCAAAAACACTTTTCAAGTTCCTATTTAATTCATCCAAAATTTCTACATAAAGTGCTCAATACATATTTTTCTTAAATACTAGACCTCACAGTGAGTCTAACAAAATTTGAATCACATTATTTGGATCTACACATTTGAAGAAACAAAAATCTCAAATCAGCATTCAAAACTAGAATTTTTGAACTAGCCCTATGAACAACAGTCACTGCCATGTGGGACCTGGGTGTCAGCTGACCCCACCGGTCAGTGACAGCGAAACAGAGGAGGCACACGCGACGGCACGGCGACGGTGGAACTCGCCGACGGCGACTCCTCCGGCGAATTGGACAGCACCGGCGTGCTCCCCAAGTTCCCACGCGTCGATTGACCCCCTAAGTCTAGACCCTAACGGCCCCTAAGCACGCCGGCCATGGAGCACGGCGGCTCTGCCGTGGCGCACGGCGGTGCGCGGCCGCGTTCCGGCATGACTGGACCGGCCTGGGAGGTAGCGTCTTCACCGGAGCGACTACGCGAGCTGGGGAAGACGAGACGAGGGCTAGGGGTAGAAGAAGGGTGCGGTGGTGCGCTGGCCACGGTGAGCGCCAACTCCGGCGAGGCTCATCCATGGCGGGCGGTGGTGGAATGGTCACAGCGACCTTACCAAAGCTCGAATGGATCGGCTAAGCGGTGGAGGACGGAGAGGCGAACACGGCGGAGCTGTGGCGAAGACGGAGTTCATGTTTTTGCGGTGGTTTGCAAGCTCTGCGATGGCGAAGCAGGAGCGGCAATGGTGGAGTGGCTTGAGCTCGCTTGCTGCGCGCGGTGGAGGCGAAGAAATGAAAAATGGGATGGCGAGCAGGTCAGGCAGGCGCGCGGGGGTGTGCACATCGTGGCCGGCCGTGCCAGGACGCCCGCGGCGCGTGGCAGCGTGGTCAGCCGGCCGGCGACGGGTGGCGCCACGCGGCGTACGTTTTCTGAAAACAGAGATCACTGTAGCTTGACTGAAACGCTGATTCAGTTATCGTTCGACGCCTGACAGTGAAGATTGATAGCGTTTGATCTCTCAATTCGTGGCGAATCAGTGGAAGCAATGTACATGAAAGTTGTAGAGTTAAGCTAGGTCTACAATTTTGCTTTAGAAATCAACAGCTAAATCTCAATGGATCATGAGTTATATCAAGCCAAAGTTGGCTCAATCAAACTGAAATTGCATTTAGGACTTAGAAATATTTTCAAGTGTTGAATCAGCTTTCAATTCTGACTTGTGGGTCCTTTTTGAACATGTTGTGCACATTTTCATGACTTGGCTTCTAAACAAAGTTTGTTCCTTATAAAATTTGCTACAACTTTGTTTTAGGTTGCTCAGACATGCAAATATCCTAAGCCACACTTTTTAAACAGTCAAACAAAAGGGTTCAGGGGTCAAATTTGGTCAAACCATGACTTGGGAACCTAATTAGTCAAAGTGATCAACATGAACAATGTCCCAAATGACATTCTAGGTGTAACTAAGTTACTTAAAAGAGTTTTTAGCCACACCATACATTGGTCACACAAGAATCCAGCAAGGTATGTACTGAAACAATGAAAACACATGAAATGTTACAAATGTTTCGTAGGCATGTTTCACACGTTTCATGATCTTGTTGCATAGTATTAACTAACTTTGTTTCACTAAAGTGAGTGGCACATGTTGCACTTAAGTGTTGCACACTTTTCATTTCATAAAGGAAACAACACACATGAAACATAACGGTACTTGCAATGTTTCAAAGACATGTTTCATGTGAGATAAGCTTGTGAATGAATGAATGATGCTCATGTCCATGAAATGCAAGTGCAAATGTGGAAGGCAAACACCTAGGGTGTTACACTCCATCGCCTCCTTGATGCGCTGCGCCACTTCGGAGGGGGGAGCGCTTCATCGACAAGCGCCGTCCCATCAAGTAATGCTCCGGGCGCCATCAGGTACAGGGGAAGTGCGCGGCTCATCAGCGGCACCACCCTCCGTGTATGGTAGGCGCCAATGATCCCTGACCCCTTCATGCCCCTCTCCTTCAGAATCCGGATAGTGGCGAGGTGATCCTAGATTTTCTTCTTGTCTTTATTCGAGACACCCCACTTCCACGGCTCCGGGACCTCTTCGATAATGTGCCCAGAGAACGCTAGCAAGGGTGCGGCTATGTCGTCCTTAACGTAAAACCAATGCGAATGCCACCCCTTGTTGGAGGTCGATAGACGCATCGACGGGTATTCATTTACCCGGTTGTTACGAAGATGAATGCTGGCGCATCCCATCGGCGCGATCAGCTCTTGCTTCTTCCCCCGCCTCTTCTGGAGGGTGACGGCGAAGAAGTACAGCCATAGGTCGAAGTGGGGTCTAATCCCCAGGAACCCTTCACATAGGGCGACGAACGCCGCGATGTGTTGGATCCCATTGGGAGTAAGGTGCTGCAGCTCCACCTTGTAGTAATGCAGCAACCCCGAAGGAACTTGTGGGCAGGGGTGGCGAATCCTCGCTCATGAAAGTGAACGAAGGACACAATGTAGCCGTCGGGCGGCGACGGAGCATCCTCATTACCGGGCAGCCGCCACTCCTCGGCGGCGGTCCGCACACATAGAAGACCACGGTGGACAAGGCCCTCCAGGTGTTGGGGTGATATCAGATCTACCCCATAGCTCCATTAGACGATGGGGGTGGTTGGATGCGAGCTTGACGGCGGCGGCGATGCGGGTGCGGGAGGCTCAGGTGACTGGCGGCCGAGGTTGAAGAATGCAAAGGCGAGGAGGCAAAGTACAGAACCCTGGGGGGCGAACCCCTTGTTTTATAGGGGCGACGAATGTGAGAAGGGCAATCGTCCGCCTAGATCTTCATGCCTGCCACGATGCACCTCCATGTCATGTCGCGGGATATGCGCCCGCGATCCCTATCCTTTCCCACCAAAGTCGTGCCGGACGTTTCGCCTTCCTAGGGAGACCAGGACCCTTTTCCCATAGAGGGGATACGGGTCAAAAAAGCACTTCTCCGGCCCGCCTAGGCCCAATAGTTCGAGGGCTGGCCCAATAGTTTCGACGGCCGTCCCAACGAGGGATGTGCCCACGAACGGCCAAAACTCAAGCACACGAGCCTCAAGGGAGTCTTGACCCGCGATCAAGTCTCAACCGGGCTAACCCTGGACGAATCCCCGCTAACGGGATACCGGGGTTTCCTTTAACTATCCAGTTATCAAAAACATCGAATCTCACAGCCATACCCACGAAGGGTCCGAATTACCCCCCGGGCGATTCTATCCGAATCACCCGGGGGCTATACCCGATGGGTGCGCTCGCGTGCACCCTCTAGCGAATCGAAATACCCTCCGGGCGATTGTACCCAAATCACCTGGGGGCTCGGGGGCTACACCCGACGGTTTCGCTCGCGCGCACCCTCTGGCGAATCGAAATACCCCCTAGGGGATTCTATCCGAATCACCCGAGGGCTCGGGGGCTACACCCATCGGGTGCGCTCACGCGCACCCTCCGACAAATCACAACAACCCCCGGGCGATTCTGCCCGAATCACCCGGGGGCTTGGGGGCTACTGTCGGGGACCGAATACCAGGGTACCCGAAGAGGAGGGGCTAATAACTGTCAAACGTTGACGCTTCCTATCAGACAAGAACGCGACTACACTTCTTGCCCGAACGACGAAAGATTGGTTCTGCCTCGCCCGACCCCCGAGGGCTAGACTCCGCCTCGTCCGACGGCTGAGGGTAGGCTCCGCCTTGCCCGACGTCCGAGGGCGGGCTCTGCCTCACCCGACGGCGAAGGGCGAGCTCCGCCTCGCCCGACGTCCGAGGGTAGGCCCCGTCTCGCCCGACGACTGAGGGCTGGCTCCGCCTCACCCGGCGTTCGAGGGCTGGCTCCGCCTTGCCCAACGTCTGAGGGTAGACTCCGCCTCGCCATAATTACGCGCGCGAATAAGGTGGGACACTTAAGTCAACCGCAGTACCGAGGACCATACCCTGCACGTCTACGGGAAAGTACCGTCAGGATATGACAGGACGGGCACTTTAAGCCCTTCCAGGCGTGACAGAGTCCGAATAGTGTTGTAGCTGTCTTACAGTGTTGTGGGCGCCGCCATCAGCCCTCGGATGCGGATCCTGACATAAGCATACGATAACCACTACGGTCCAGGAAGAGACTCGCGTCCTCTACAGTGATGGACGTGCAGTCACCGCGCTGTTCGCTCCCCGTAGGGTTGCAAATCGACACCCCTGTCCGACACGCCGCCCACGGGGGCGGGACGGGACATGACCACTTGCTGATCAAGTAAGAGTGTGGCCTCATCAACGCACAGATGTGACCACTTGCCTTCGAAGGGGCTTCTTGGCCTCTGGTTTTTCTCCTTTCTCCGATATGTAATCCCTGTCTCCTCTTGGTCTATAAAAGGGAAGGCAGGGCACCCCACTAAGAGGACGAAAAAACTGACAAAGAGATTGATGGACCAATCCTACACACCACGCACCACGTAACACACAGCTGAGCAGCAACCGAGCTCTCAGCGCCCGTTCGACCTTTCCATCTAAGACTTGGGACCTGTCCCTCTCTCGACCGTTTGTACCCCCTACTACGAACCTTTTCAGTGCTAATAACACGAGCAGCAGCAGCAAACTAGACGTAGGGACATTCTGCCCGAACCAGTATAAACCTTGTATCTTTTAGCACACCATCTGAGCCTAACGCGCAACAAATATAAATTTACTAGTTGGTGCTTACTCGAAACACCGACACTTATCATGAGCTGTGTATATATAATAAAACCAATAATAAAGGCACCAATGAAACTGAGTATAAATAAACGGCGCTTCATAAATAAATCTCCTCCTGCTTCGTGAACTCTGATTATGATAGTAACAGTAATTCCTTGACTCACAAAGAATAGCCAACGAATCTAATAATCTATGATCTCACGGATGTAGCCTCGTGCAGAGCAGACGTTGCTCTGGGTCGCTTCGTTCTCTTATGCTATGATGTACTCATGGTGTCTAGTTCTTGCTTTTTACCCTTGCATTGCAGTTGCAGGTGAGGGAAGTTTCAGCTTGGGCGTGTACGTCCTTCTTTCTGCTGGATTCATCGCTGGTGACGGTGACGAGTTGCTGCTGTTGCTCCTCCTCCTCCATTGGATGTCAGTCAGTGGCCTAAGAGCGAGGAGCAGAGACGCCCAAGCAGCCGTGGAAAGCGACCTGTTAATTAATTATATATATAAAGAAATCATGAAAGCTCGCCCAGTAAAAAAGACGGCATCTATCGATATAATTGTAATATAGTAATAATTCCTTGACACACAAAGAATAGCCAACGAATAATCTATGCATGTATGATATGATCCACAGCATATTCTTGTCCTGCGTCGCTTCTCGTTCTTGCTTTTGGCCTTGCAGATGAGGAAGGTTCAGCTTCAGCGTGTGCGTGTCCTGCTGCTGGATTCATCGCTGGTGGCGAGTTGCTGCTGTTGCTCCTCCTCCACTGGATGTCAGTCAGTGGCCTAAGAGCGAGGAGCAGAGACGCCCAAGCAGCCGTGGAAAGCGACCTGTTAATTAATTATATATATAAATAAATCATCAAAGCTCGCCCAATAAAACTTCAAATAGGAGTATATATATATAATATGCTAATAATCCGGTCAGACTCTGCTTTTCTGTTGTCAACAGCCTGTATACATTTGATCCAATTCTAAACACACAATTCAACTCATGGTGTGGGAAGTGAGAACAGAGAGTCCATGCGTATATGAAAACTCTAGGGAAAAATGCTCGAAGGATAAAGCGAGCAGCAGAGAGGTAGAGATGCCCAGGCAGCCATGGAGAACACAAGAGCGATATATATATATATATATATATATATATATATATATATATATATATATATATATATATATATATATATATATATATATATATATGTCAAAGAATCGTCGAAATCCAATAAGATTTCAAAAATACATATATCTGCTGCTTCGGTCAAAATTAGCACATAGTAGTAAGCGTTGAGATTTGAAATGACAGGGCAAACATGTATATATGGCGGCGTGTCCACCAAACAAAAAATGGACAGTGGCAGACACGCAAACACAAGATTTATACATGCAACCATATAAGGGAAAAATTGGTGCGTACCTTCAAGACGAGAATCTAGATACGTATCTTCCACGGGGCCGCTGTCCAGTCGCTGCTGCAGAGCCGAAGGGAGCGATTTTATACCTGGGCATCCCCAAATTCTTGTGGTTCTGGCCCACTGGGCAAGGATGCCAGGCTTTTGCAACCCTGCAGATCGAGGTCTTCCAGTGCTGAGAGATCTATGATGCATAATGATTCTAGTGATAGCAACTCTGGGCAGTAGTAAATTCGCAGCTCTTTGAGTGCATCCAGCTGGCCTGATATGAACCGTAGTTTGGAGCAACAATAAATATGTATTTCCCTGAGGGACGAGGGAAGATTGACAACCTCTAACAACCCGTCACAGCTCTCTATTGTTAGAGATTCTAGAGATGATGGAAGGAGCTTATCCGGGTCCGCCGATGGTGACAGCTTCTCCTCAACAGGTGTGGATGCTGCCACGTCATGGGTACTACTAGCCTCTTGATTCAACTGTTGCCTGCCGTATAGGGACTCAAGCTTACAACATGCTTCAACACTTATCCTCTTGAGAGCAGGGGAGTTGAAGACCTCTACGAGACTTCCACACCGAAATATTTGCAGAGACTCAAGATGGGGCAAAAGTCGGCTCCTTCCTGATGTTGCCTGCTCAGGAGCATTTGCCGCTGCGTATCCAATTAGATTATCGCACTTGCTAATCCGTAGCCTCCGCAAGGAAATCAAGCTTTGGAATACTTTCTCCGGCCAGTACACAAGCTCATCGCAGCTAAAAATTGTCAGATCTTGCAGCTGCCCATAGCAAACCCACAGTGCTAGTGCACGTGGTTGGAAGAACAAACTGCAGCTGAATAGTTTCATATCTACCACAGACGACGGATGGTCCCATTCCTCCTTATCATCCAGCTTGACGCCCTTCAAATACAAACTGGACAATGACGTCATATATCTGATTCCTCCTAGAGAAATCTGTCGATTTGCTTCATGCAAAACCAGTTCTTTGACCTTTGGTGCCCTAGGCAGAGTTGTTAACTTTTGGAATTTCTTGATAACAAGAATCTCAAGCAAAGGGAACAGTGCATGTTCTTCTTCAATTTCAAAGGCAGACTCCCATCTCTCAAAGCTATTTAAATCTTCCAAATTGAGCTTCTTCAGTTCTGGAAATGCTGAGCGGGCCACTGTGTAATCTCCACCACCATACGGTTCTCTGAGCACCGATGCTTCTGGTAATGCTGCCAAATTTTTACAGCCTTCAATGTGCAATATCTCAAGCTGAGGAAATGCTACGGTGCCTCCATGTGTTGCCTCCCAAAATCTATCAAAAACCTGAAGATTAACTAGCTTAAGATCCTTAAGCTTTCCAAATGTGGAGGATGTACAGCTGCTACACAGGAATTGCAATTTTCCCAATCCTTCCAAATGAAGGACTTGTAGTTCTGCTAGCTGTTCCAATTCAGGAAGCTGATCCGCTTTACTACAATTAGATAACCGAAGCTCAACCATGTTTTTCAACATACCCATCCATGATGGGAAACTGGTGCCTTGGTAGGAATATATTTCGAGAGCCAGCAGTCCATCGTGAGCTTCAAGACTCTGTAGCACCTCATGACATTGTTGTTCATCCTCCTTACCACTTGTCCACTCTAGTGACAGTTGTCTCAGATCCTTCTTATTCTCAAGGTTGGCTGCTTTTGCATTTCTTCTCACTGTCACATTTTCGAGCTGCTTTAGCATTAATGAACCACCAATATTTAAATCCTTTAGCTCTCCAAGACTGCTACAATTCAAGCCACTTCCCACTACAAACCATGTAATTGTTCGAAGCGAGGTGATTCGTCCAAGCTTAGGAGGCATGCACTCCAGCTTCGTGCACCCATCTGTGTATAGATGACGAAGGCTACTCATGTGCTTCATTTGCTCAGGAAGTCTTTTGAGACTGCTGCAGTTAGAAAGTTTTAGTGTCTGGAGACTATATAGGATGCTTATATCATCTGGAAGTGCTTCGATGCCAGCATTATCTGAGAGATCAAGGTACCTAAGGTGGCATTGGTGCTTTGGTTTTATTGACAAATGAGCCTTTGGTCTTGGCATAGAAAGTACTCTGAGAGAACTAAATTTTGATAAATGATGCAGCAGATCTTCATGGTGATAAAATATATCAAACATCATTGTTTGTATAGGTGGAAACTTTTCCTTCGTAGTACCAAATAAAAAATTTAATCTCTTTTTGTCCATGCTTGTTTGAAATTGTATATGCCGAGCAGCACTAGGAACCATCTCACCACTTCGAACGAATTCAACAGTTATACAAACACACTCCTTCTCTGAAGCAGAAAGTGCAACTTCATGCATGAGGTCATGGATCTTCACAAAAGTTGTAGAACTATACCCAATCCTTCTTTGCTCCTCATACTGGAAGAATGACCTTGAAACCATCTCATTGACAATCCGTTTACCCATGGTCTCAGCAGGTACCTTGTTTTGATCTGAGATATAACCATTGGCCATCCATAGTTGGATAAGCTCTTCAACATCAATTTGATAATCCTTTGGATACATAGCACAAAAGGCAAAGCATTGCTTCATGTCAGTTGGCAAGTCATTATAGCTGAGCTTGAGTATAGGTAAAATCCCGGTCTCATCATCGCATATCCTGCTTCGATGTAATATGTCCTCCCATTCTTCCTTAGTGGTCTTGTTACACAATACAGACCCCAATGCTTTGGCTGCCAATGGAGATCCAACACATCTCTCTGCAATCGGGCCAACCAACTTAACTAGCTCCTCTGGCTTAGTCTTCTGCAAACCGAAAGCTCTTGTTTCAATAATTTCATGTATGAATTCTATGTCCAAAATTGCCACATCATGGTATTTATTTTTCCATGATGAGTTGTTAGCTACTGTACCCATGAATTCAGCTATTTCTTTATCACGAGTCGTCGTCAATATGGCACTACCGACACCGCCTTGGTTAAGACATGCCTTCAACTTTCCCCATTTGTCAACATCCTTATTCCATACGTCATCCAATACCAGAAGATACCTATTAGGAACATTTTTTCTGTTAGTACCTTTCTATGTGCATGGCCCTAAATCAAGCATAGAGCCTATGTTGCAATGGAAGTTGTTATATACTGTAGACTGCAGACCTCTAGAAAAAAAAATTAGATAGAGTTAATGCCATGTTTGGATGTGCGTGGGTTGGGGTGGCTATATAATGTTCTTGGTCAATAACTCAAGCTTCCATTTTGGAGCCATGCTGTACTTTTATGGGATTGCATTGTGGTAGAACACAGTAGTAAATATTTCTTACATGTGACTATGCCCAGAAAACATGACTGAGATAATTAGACCTGTCTACTTTATTTTACAACCCACGCACAAACTTATGTTATCTAAATATTACATAGGGGTACACAATACATGACATGACGTACTGAGTGTTCAGCAAGAATAAATAAAACATAAAAGCATGATAGAAGGTGAGAGTTGAGTTAGCAATAATAAGCTCTAGCAATAATACCTCTTTCCCCTAAGATGTTCCTGAAGCTTGTTGAGTGCCTTTTCAAGGGTTGTCTCTGACTCATTACATATCTCGTTGGCAAGATTACAGACATTGAAATCCTCTGAGACACATACCCACTTTAGTAGCTGGAACTGCTCTTGGACTCGAGGGTCATTGTAGATGAGTTGAGCGAGGGTGGTCTTGCCCAATCCTCCCATTCCAACGATGGGAAGAACTAAGAGATCACCACTGCTAGCTTGATGGCTGAGCAATACCTCAATAATTTTCTCCCTCTCCTTATCTCTAGATCTGCTAACAATATTTTCGGGGTCGACGATAATGGAATCTGTCTGACGCCACTCCTTCCATGCTGGTGCCTCGGGCTGAAGCTTGTCGAATCCAAAATCTTTCATTTCCTCCACAAGCGGCCTGTTCGCTGATTGGTTTCTGGGCTGATTTGAGCTGGCTGGTGCTGGTTTGTTGTGAGAGGAAAACACTGTTGGCTGGCTGGTTTGGGCTGGCTGAAACCAACAAGCGAACATGGTGAAGGACCTTGATGGCCTCAACAATGCTGCTAAGCTTGTTTCCCATCCTGCTACGGAATGCGACACGGTTGTGAGTAGGGAAGAGTTTTACTCCAGCCATGCCGAGCTTGGTGATGTGCCCATTCTTCTTGGCTCGACGGCGGAGTGCCTCGTACTCGAACTCGTCAAAGACGTCGTTCGCTTTGTACACCACCGTCTTGAGCGCCTCAAGCCATGCCTTTACTCCTCCTCGGCGAGACGCCTGCTTCTCGGCATCGGCCATGATGTCGAGGATGGCAGGCAGCTTGCGCTTGAGGATCTCGTGCTGCTTCGCCATGCCCTCCATCACGTTGTACTGGTCCAGTAGAGAGCTGGACACCTTCTTTAGCAAGGACACCAGCGGCCCAACCACCAGGCTGGCCGCTAGTTCAGCCATTGGAGCACTCAGATCTCCCGAGAACGCACGCTCAGAGCACGAAGGGGAACACAATTGGCTGAGCGGAGAAGGAATGGTAGTCTGGGAAGGCGCCCGGCCACTTTTGAGGAAAATAAAGGGGTTCCTTCATCTCGACATCCTAGCTTGGGGCCAAGTGGCCAAGTGGATGTACACAGCCACATAGACAAAAAGTACGGCCGGTAGATCTGGGTTTATACGGTAAGCATAGTCCACGGAAAATCGGAAAATCGTCCTTCCAGCTCGCAACAGCTCAGCACCGGAAATCTTTTTGGACCTGACGCAGTAACACGGAGTAGTAAATATTTAGCTCAGCCCGTCGGCAGGGTATCTTGATTTTTTTATTTTCGGGTGCAGGGCATCTTGATTGATTGTTGTCAGCAGGGCAATAATGGAGGGCCAGGGGGTCCTGTGCTCGTCCTGTGCGTGTGGTCGCGTCGACGTTGGCAATCATGGAGGGCCAGGGGGACAAGGTCACATGGCCGGCAGCCAGCCACCCTTGACTGACTGCTATCCACTGTCACTCCGCCAGCGATGCATGGCTTAGAGACTGTCGCTGCGGGCCTTAGATGCCATTTAAATTCCGAAGTTTTTTCACTCTCTTCGTCACATTAATTTTTAGCCGCTTGTATGGAGTATTAAATGTAGATAAAAAAATAACTGATTACACAGTTTAGTTGGAAATCATGAGATGAATCTTTTGAGCCTAGTTGGTCCACGATTGAACAATATTTACCAAATAAGACGAAAATGGTACTATTCATCAGGTTCAAAAAAAAAAAAAATTGCAAAGTGAACCAGGCCTGAGATGCTCCGTCACCCGAACAATCACCGCAGTGAGGAAACTAGAGCCTTATTTAGATTGCAAAATTTTGTAATCAGGACATTGTAGCATGTTTCGTTTTTATTTGACAAACTTTGTTCGATCATGGACTAACTAGGCTCAAAAGATTCGTCTCGTGATTTACAACCAAACTGTGCAATTAGTTATTTTTTTTACCTACATTTAATGCTCCATGCATGCGTCCAAAAATTGATGTGATGGAGAGAGAGTGAAAAAACTTGGAATTTAGAGGTGATCTAAACAAGGCCTAGCTCAATTATTCATCAAATTCTCGCTATGGCCTTGTTTAGATTGCAAATTTTTGCAATCTGGACACTGTAGCACGTTTCGTTTGTATTTGACAAACTTTGTTCGATCATGGACTAACTAGGATCAAAAGATTCGTCTCGTGATTTACAACTAAACTGTATAATTAGTTTTTTTTTACCTACATTTAATAATTTATACATGCATCTAAAAATTGATGTGATGAAGAAAGAGTGAAAAAACTTAGAATTTTAAGGCCATCTAAACAAGGCCTATGTGTGGTTCCCGAAACAACAATCTCTTCCTCCCCAAAACTCCTTTTCGATCGCGGTATCCTTGCTGTCCTCTTGTCCGTAGTTTTTCTTTAGACAAACGGCCCGTGGTTTCTGGCCGGTTTGGATTGGTCGGTGCTGGTTTATTATGAGAGGAAAATACGGTTGATTGGCTGATTTGGGCTGGCTGAAACCAACAAACGAACAGACTGAAAGTCAATTCAACCATTTTTCTTGTTTTGTTTTGCCAGCACCTCGCCTGTTTGGAACACAGAAATTTATTTCTATTTCTGTGTTTTTTCCATCCGTCAATTAGCTATCACGTTCAAGGTACCAGCTGCGGGGTTCTAACAAATCGATGACACCGGGATCCAACGATTCATCACATAAGTCACCCTTGTGGGAATGAAAACAGATCAGAGCGGAGCTGATAACGTCTATCTCACTTTCTAATCCACTTTTCTTGGTCGGATAAGAATTGGAGCGAATAATATACGCATATTGTTGATGCTGATTCGAGCCACACACAAGCAAGGGTTAGCACACCCAGACCTAGCACACAGTGTGAACGCACTAGAATAGCAAGGCTGACCGGCAAGACAGAACACCTTCCGGGAACACGTCGAGGTTCTTCTATGGTCGACAAGATCATCTAGAACACCAATGAATCTCGTTGAGAGACACGCTGAATAGTAGAGGTTGAAAAAAGCTCAAGGTAGAAAATTAGGGTAGCGTCCCACTAAGGGCATCGGTTCATCACATATCGGATCAATGCATCGCGCATGGCACATCACACCACAAGAGATCAATCAACCGATAAGATCTAGCAGTAGAAGCATCGAGCAATCGAACCACAGAGACTTGTAAGCTCCTCCCTCTCTCGCCAGTTTGTAACCCCCCTACTACAAACTCAGTGCTAGTAACACGAGCAGCCCAAAACTGGACGTAGGGACATTCGGCCCGAACCAGTATAATTCTTGTATCCTCTTAGCACACCATCCGGGTCAGACGCGCAATATACAAATTTACTTGTTGGTGTTTACTCGAAACACCGACAGTAGCAGATTAGCTTTTGTCGATTGTGTGTTGGATTACCTCAATCGGTCGTGATCCTTTGGTATATATAGAGGGAGTGGCTTACGTAATAGGAAACCCTTTCCAAATGAAAATTTACAAGTCCCCACGACATTGGACTGAAAATTTACAAGTCCCCACGACATTGGACGAGTTCACATCGAATCTTACTTCTTATCTTACTATTGCTAATTACAGGCCCCAACAGAGGCACCATGTTAATTCTTACCAGACACACTAAGAAAAAAGATAAATCCTATAAGTTCTCATAATAATCAGAAACAACTGACATTTGATTTGGTAGACTCTAACTATCATCACCGATAATAGCCATTGAATCTATTGTAATTTATTAAAAAATTACCCACCACTGCCATTATGAAAAATACATAAAGTAACCCCTTATTTTGCATGTAAATTACCCAACTCTGCCATTACAAAAGATAATTTCAAAATAGCCCCCTATATATTTGTATATAAATTATCCACATCTGTCATTATGAAAATAATTCAAAATAACTACCTAAATTTGCATCTAAATTACCCATCTTGGTCATATAAAATATAATCTAAAATAACCCCTAGCGTTGCATTCAAATTAATCGGCTTGGTCACTGTGAATGATAATTTAAAATAGTCCTCTAATTTTGTACTGGTCCAGGAGGTAATTGGACTGTCCTTCAGCAGGGACACCAGCGGCCCAACCAGTAGGCTGGCCACTAGTTCAGCCATTGGAGCGAGCACTCAGCGCTCAGCAGAGTTGTTGAGAACACACAATGGTAGAGTGTGGACAAGCTGAGAGGTCTCTTTGGTAACTCGTCCTCCTATGTACTTAAGCATGAGAATCCTCCTTTTGACGATTCCCTCTCGAAAAGAACGTGTACCTAACCACTCGGAATTATTGCTTCCAAATGGTTTGGTAGCACACCGCTCTCTCGTGCTCGTCCTGTGCCTGTGGTCGCGTCGACGTCGGCAATAATGGATGGACAGGGCCAGGGCCAGGGGGAAAGGGTTCCGTTCGCTTAAAGGAATCTAGATAAATTTAAAGAAATTTATGAAAGAAAAATACTATTTTAGATGAAAAAAGAAGCGAATGAAACTAGATTTAAGGACACGCAAACGTGACAAAGGTCACATGGCCGGGAGCCAGCCACCCTTACTGCTATCCACTGTCACTCCGCCAGCGATGCACGGCTAAGGGACTGTCGCAGTGCCGCTGCGGACTGAGCTGCTCCATCACACGAACAATCACTGCAGTGAGCAAACTAGCTCAATTATTCATCAAATTCTCGCTATGTGTGGTCAATCTCTTCCTCCCCAAAACTCCTTTTCGATCGCGGTATCCTTGCTGTACTCTTGTCCATAGTTTTTCTTTAGACAAAGTCGATTCAACCATTTTCTTGTTTTGTTTTGCCAGCACCTGGTGGAACACAGAAATTTATTTGTATTTGTGTGTTTTTTCCATCCGTCAATTAGCTATCATGTTCAAGGTACCAGCTGCTGGGTTCTAATAAATCGATGACACCGGGATCCAACGATTCATCACATAAGTCACCCTGGTGGGAATGAAAACAGATCAGAGCAGGGAATGAAAACAGATCAGAGCGGAGCTGATAACGTCTATCTCACTTTCTAATCCACTTTTCTTGGTTGGATAAGAATTGGAGCGAATAATATACGCATATTGTTGATGCTGATTCGAGCCACACACAAGCAAGGGTTAGCACACCCAAGGCCATACACAACCTAGCACGCAGTGTGAACGCACTAGAATAGCAAGGCTGACCGGCAAGTCAAAACACCTTCCGGGAACACGTCGAGGTTGTTCTATGTTCGACAAGACCATCTAGAACACCAATGAATCTCGTTGAGAGACACGCTGAATAGCAGGGGTTGAAAAATCTCAAGGTAGAAAAATAGGGTAGCTGTCAGATATCTATACCTGGGTATCCGAGCCAAAGGATTAATGAACGTCACGACGGCTCATCTGATGGTTAAGGACGCAACTGCGACCTCGTCCGACCCCGAGGACTAGGTTTCCTTCTCGTCCGACCCCCAGGGGGCATGCCACGCCTCGTCCGACTACGAGGACGAGGTTTCCAACTCGTCCGACCCCCAGGGGCCGGGCCACGCCTCGACCGACTCTGAGGACGAGGTTTCCGCCTAGTCCGACCCCCAGGGGCCGGTGCCATGCCTCGTCCGACTTCGGGGATGAGGTTTCCGCCTCGTCCAACCCCATGGCGTGGGCTCCGACTCGTCCGGTCCCACGGGGAGGGCTCCACCTCGTCCGACCCCCGAGGGCCAGATTCCGTCTCGCTCGTCCCCCAGGGCAGGATTTTCGCCTCGTTCGTTCCCTGAGTGTCGGATTTGCTACCGGACAAAAGCGGTGGCCCCAGGGTGGGACCTGAACCGCTTCAACCACTACGGCATGGAGACGCACGCCCGGGAACACGTCTCGGGCGTGTCCTGATGTGACTGGCGGTCCCATCAGTCCATGCTGGGAGACTCACGTCGCCCATCGCGTCAACAGGCCGGCACTGTGCTGCCAACTCCCTGCTTGACCACCATCTAACGTCAGTCAACCAGCGTCAGTTGACTGGCACTGTACCGCCAGCCCTCCGCATGGCCTCTATCAGGGGACCCTTTGACCATTTCGTCCGCTCAGATGGGATGGAAGACAAGAACGACGCACAACGCCCGCACATATGCTGCAGCGGCCAACAGGACCCCGGTACGACGCCGCTGCCACCACGATCTACAAGGTCAGCGGGACCCACGCGAAGAGGAGGATGGCACACCTCTAGGAGCCTTATTTCTCTTTCCTTTTTTCCCTCTTCTCTTTCGTTGTAACCCCTGCTTTCCCTTGGCCTATAAAAGAGAAAGCAGGGCGTCCCACTAAGGGCATCGGTTCATCACATATCGGATCACTGCATCGCGCATGGCACATCACACCATAGGAGATCAATCGACCGATAAGATCTAGCAGTAGAAGCACCGAGCAATCGAACCACAGAGACTTGGGAGCTCCTCCCTCTCTCGCCAATTTGTAACCCTCTACTACAAACTCAGTGCTAGTAACACGAGCAGCCCAAAACTAGACGTAGGGACATTCGACCCGAACCAATATAATCCTTGTGTCCTCTTAGCACACCATCTAGGTCAGACGCGCAATATACAAATTTACTCATTGGTGTTTACTCGAAACACCGACAATTGGCGCGCTAGGTAGGGGCCTTTTGCGCATCACGACATCAACACCAAGCCTCGGATGGCTAATCGCAATGACAGCTGGGTCCCGGGCGCGCGCTTCGGGGACCTAAACTTCATCACCACGGCGAAAGGGGAGGTGGCGCGGGCTCCTGCCGCCGTCCAGCCTCTCCACTCCACCGGTCTCATCGCAATCGCCGAGGTGCCGGAGGAGCTGCAGCTGCACGCACTGGAGATCCGCACCGCCGGAGGCGACCAGCTCCTCAACTTTGACTATGGGAGGCTAGAGCGCCTTCCTGGGATCCCGACCGTCCCGAGAGGGCTTGCGCCACCTCACTTTTTTGCTCACCAACATCATGACGCGGCTTGCCAGAGGAGAGCCGCTCTCTCCAGAATACCTTGTCTGAAGCGCCCCGACCACGCTCCCATATGGGCCGCACACCGCGGTTCCGGTGCATGAGCGCCTCGGCCCCCACTGTGACAAACCCGACACCCTCAACGCCCACAGGCGTGACGCGCCCTTAGAATAACCTGATGAGGACGTGTCGATCCACTAGGCATAGCAAGGCAGCAGGCCACGCGTCGCGGTTCCAGTGCATGAACATCTTGGCCTCCACCATGACACACGTGACATCCTCAATGCCCGTAGGCGTACCTATGGTGAGGCAAAGGAGGGGGCGAGCCGCGGCTACCACCCACGTCGTGGCGGACGCTACGACAGCGACGAGGACCGAAGCCCGAGCCCTAACTTACTGAGACCTCCGGCCTTTGGCCAATGCATCCTCAAAGGCAAGGCGAAGCGGGACGAGGACGCCGGCAAAGGCGCCTCCAACCGTCCCATCAAGAAGAAGAACAAACAACGACGCAAGGGCTTGCTCGTGGCCAACGCCAACCGCAAGGGGGGCCGAAAGCCCACGGAAGGTACCTCAAACCACTTTGAGAAGCTGCTTGAAAGGCCATTCCCGAACCATGCTTTCCCCGTCAAGCACCTGTACAAAGACTGTGTCCTTTTGAAGCGGTTCTTGTCCGGGGGCTCCAACAGGGAAGAGCACATGAAAGAGACTAGCTAGATGAAGCGCGCAATGTCGTCCTCCTCCGCTCGGCCAAGTACCAGCAAGCATTGCGCCGGTACCATGGCCGTCGAGTGCGAGATCGGGTCTTCAACATCGGGGACCTACCACTCCACTTCGTCCAGAACAACAAGAACAGTCACAAGTTCTCTCCACCATAGGAGGGACCGCACGTTGTTGCGAGGGTGCTCCGACCAGGCACCTACTAGCACAATGCCACCGATGGCAAAGTTTTTGTCAATGCCTGTAGCATCGAGCAGCTACGTCACTTTCTACCCTTAATATACACATACTTTCTCTTATCAGTTTCGTTATCAATGCCCCGGTCTTTAGGTGACACTCGACCCCAGCAACGGTGGGGGATCGAGCCTCACTCGGGGACTAATAAGAGCATATCTATCCGGTAGACAGTCTCTACATCTGACCCTTTCTCACGATTAAGACCCAAAAGCAAAGTTTGCGGAAATAAACCCTGAGTAAAACTGGTCGGACTGCGAGAAACATACGCCGCAGTGGCTACGACTCCTTTGCTCGCCAGCATAATCAGAGTTTCTTTTCCGCACTCAGGGCCTTTTGGCCTCAGCCATGGAAAGGGTCGGTACGTGTTTAAGAGTTTATATGCCTAGCAAACATTCTCTATGCCCGACCCCCTTTCACATTAATACCTAGGAGCTAGGTTTGCGGGAACAAGCTCTGTGTATAACTGGTCAGACTACGGGAAACCTACGCCCCAGCGGGTACGGCGTCTTTGCTCACCAGCGTGATCAGAATTGGCGCACCCGCACCCCGAGCTTTTATGACCTTAACGATGTAAAGGGTCGAAATGCACTAACCTTTTTATACAAAAAGGGGAGAAGAGCTAAAAAAGTTGTTTGATATAACGAAATTTAAGAGCTTGTCCATTTATTACAAGATCTCTACCTAGCTTATCTGCATAACTAAAATCTTGCACGGGATGTTCTCATCCTTTATCTCCGCAGGAAAGTCTTGTCTCAGCAGGTAACACAAGTCGATCAGACGGCTGGGCCACTGTACGAAAATAGGTAGGGAGCAACTAGATGCCCCGCGTGGATTATGCTGACCCCATCAAGAATGACGGACCCAGATCCTGCTCGATCATGTCTGGTAAGGGCTCCCCGAACCCATCACTCTTACCATCAAGTTAAATCCTATACCCAGGTCAATGGAACGGCTCCAGGCCGCTGCCGAGAGACAAGCGCATGCCTACCCAAATCTTCCCCGCCAAAGAACCGTCGAGCAATGGTTCACCTTCAAAAGCTATGGGCCACCGTAGGTAAGTAGGATACGGAGCTGAAAATGCTCCTACTGCCCATTAACGCCTAGGAGTTCGAAGGCTGGCCCACCAGTGGGTTCATGGCCGCTCTAGGGCACCATAGAGTGAGGAGAGGTTAAGGATGGGCCTGCTAGCGGCCAATACCTGAGGCGTGCGAAGCACCACGGGCATCCTGTTCCTCATTTCGAGTCTTAGATGATGCAAGGTCCATGGTTTTTCCCTGAAGAAAGGCATCGAGCCCTCGGACCGGTCGAACGGATCCGAGAACTATATGGACCGGCCACCAAGAATCTAGAGTCAGTCACCAGCTGATCTCGAACCGGCCCCCCGCAAAGAGGATGCCAGGGCTCCACTCAAACAAGCCCGTTAACAACTCATCGAGCACCGTGCTCCATCCAGCGAGGAAAGCACGGCACGGCTCAGCCCCTCCATTCTAGCAAATGGACGCATGAGGGATGACGATCACAAGACAAACTGACCCCCGACTGGACCCCTGCTATGCGCGGAGGCTCGGGGGCTCAGCATCGCAAAGAGACCGAACACGCGGTCGTAGACAAACAACGAGTCGCCCCCGGTTACGGAAACCATGGACGGAGTGATGCAAGAAACCAGGCAACCAACCCCGACTGGCCCTTAGTGGCTTAGGGGCTCGAGCCGCCCGACCCTAAAATAGGGAGACTGGGGTTGCGCGCCACACTGAAATCCTACAGCATTGCATCCCCACTGAGTAGGGGAAGGACTTGCTGGAAGACATCCATGGAGGGGTCTATGGGCATCATGCCGCACCTAGAACCTTGGACGAAAACACATTCCGGCAAAGTTTCTACTGGCCAACCGCGGTGGCTCACGTCGAGCAGGTCGTACGCACCTATAAAGGATGCCAGTACTACGCTCAGCAAACTCACCTGTCGGCCAAAGCGCTCCAGACGATCCTCATCACGTGGTCATTCGCGGTCTGGGGCCTCGACCTGGTAGGGCGCCCGAGGGCTTCACGCACTTACTTGTCGCCGTGGACAAGTTCGCAAAGTGGATAGAGGCTTGGCCGATCACCGTGATCAAATCCGAGCAGGTCGTGTTGTTCTTCACGGACATCACCCACCGATTCAAAGTCCCAAACTCCATCATAACCGACAACGGCACATAGTTCACAGGGAAGAAATTCCTCCGGTTCTGCGATGATCACCACATCCGCGTTGATTGGGCTGCCGTAGCGCACCCCTGCACAAACGGGCAGGTCAAGCGTGCAAATGGCATGGTCCTCCAAGGCCTCAAGCCTAGGATCTTCAACCGGCTCAACAAAGTTGGCGGACGGTGGGTCGTGGAGCTCCCCTCGGTAATCTGGAGCCTAAGGACATCCACCAGCCGACCAACCGGTTACACGGCATTTTTCATGGTCTACGGCTCTGAAGTCATCTTCCTGACTAACCTCGACTACGAAGCACCGAGGGTTAAGGACTACAACGAGCAGGGAAATGAAGCATCTTGTCACACCCAATTTTAAGGATAAAATTGAATGCACAAAACTCGTGTGTGCCCAGGAATCAATCACACACACAAGCTGACAAATTACAAATAGTATCATCATGGTGTCTCATACATCAGAGTTATAATAAAACTTAGTCTTATACATCACAGCGGAATAATAAAAAGATAATAAACTCTCGTGGCCGTCATCACAGGGAAGGTCAACTGGTTGACCACAAGCCTAATAATCCTCCGGGAAATCCTCATACCCGTTGTCATCTGTTACCCATCCGGGATTTTTATCCAAGTAAAGAAAATAAACAAGTGTAAGTACATTCCGTACTTAGCAAGCTAACATGGGGTTATGAAGCTCAAAAAAGATAGACTCTGGTTTACTGCAGTTAGCATTTTTAATAGGTCAAACTTTTATTCTCAAGTATTATCAAGTTATGCTTAAGCTCTCATTTAAACCCATAAGAACATATATCAAGGTCAGGTTTACCATATTTCATCATAGAACAACTTAATTGATCATCATCAAGTATCCAGTTATTCTGTGAGTTTTCTGGGCCGCTCGTAACCGCGAGCACGGCTGTTATAACAGTTTGTTACCCTCTGCAGAGGTGGTGCACATTCACCGTGAGTCGTGATCCCCATATGCCCGGGTTAATTACTCCCATGTCACTACCAAGGTGAGCGGGCAGGGTACACTATGAAGCCATTTCATAGGTTTCCCTAACAAGTTAGGGCCGCTAGGTTTCCTTGGCAGGCAGATGTAGGGACCCCCCTTTCCTATGGCACAAATCCATCGCGGCTATACTCATAGGAACAGAGGCAGCCCTATACCCAAAGTGGCAAGCCCCATTTGCGCCAAAAAGGTAACCTCTAACCAGCTAGGAAAGGTCCTATTACTGAGCTAAAGTCAGAGCCATATGACTCTCCCGGTTGCACTGTTAGTCCCAGCTTTTGCCGACAGATAAGTCCTTATGGAGGGCCGGGAGCAATATGAACAAAGGTCATTTGCACTTTCGCCCTATGGAACAGTTGTTATAAATCATGTTACTCACTTTGTTCCATAGTATCGTTCATCAACATGTATGTCAAGTTCAGTTAGAGCACTAGCAATCTACCCATATGCATTTAACCCATAGGAGACAAGGAACAGGATAACAATCACTAGGATGTCCTTACGGGTATCAAAATTAGACACATGCAAATGAGTAATTGATTAAAGTGAAATAGGACATCAAGGAAGGCCCATGTTATACTTGCCTTGGTTCACAAACTCGTGCTGGTCCTGCTGGTCGTCGAAGAGTTCTTGGTCTCCAACGTTTTCCTCACCGTCTGAACGCGACCAACACGGCAACATACAACATTCCAAAAGCATTCATGCAAAGCAAACATTCCTATCATTAGAACAGTACACCAATAGTATTGAAATCAAGATAAAATGTTTGTAAAACGAATCTACGTTTCGCTACGATCACGTCAACGCGAAGTTCACGAAAAAAGGAGCTAAAATGCGAAAGTTATGATTTAAACGGGTTTTCCTATAGCCATATATTTAATTAAATCTAATCATGAAATTAAAAAGTTCCAAACTTGACTAACAGTAGCTCCAACATGTAGCTTATGAAATTACGAAGCTAACGCGATTTGAATGGATCAATTCGGAGTTAAAACGACAATTTTATAAGCGATATAGTTCGAATGGCATTTCTGTAAATACTGAAAGCGTACTTTTGACCTAAGCCGTGGAGTTTACGCTTTCTAATCGAGATTGCGCATTCGGGGAAATACGTTTTGGACTGCGGGTTAGGACTTAGAAAAGTCCAGGGGCTCTTATGCAAAATCACCCGCGAAGGGGTATCTTTCACTGGTGGCCGTTGATCTCGCGATGGACGGTTTGGATTAGACGTGGGGGGGGAGAGAGAAGGTTTGGCGGCCGGAACAGTGGCTCCGGCGAGGCTCAGCCATGGCCGGCGGCAAAGAACACGCCGGCGAGCTCGGTTAGGGGGGCTAGGGTTCGCCAAACAGGAAACCGAGTGAACCGGGAGACGCGGGGGGAGAAGGGGGTCGCGGCCATGCCGTTTCGGTGGCCGGAAACGGGGGCTAGCGCGGTGGCCGGCATGGCCGGCGACCATGGCCCGCGGAGCTCACGGCCAAGGCTCGGGAAGCCAACAAAAACGAGAAAAAGAGCTACCAGGAGATAGAGGGGAGGACGGCGAAGCTCACCAAGGTTGAAAAGGAGTCGGAGGCAGCTCAGAGGAGGCTGTCCGCGCGGAGGGGCGGTCAACGGAGCTTGGAGATCCCGGGGCAACGGCTGCGGCCTTCTTCGGTGCTCGGCAAACGCGAAAATGAGAGCGGGGGCAGCAGGGAGGGGCGGTGACGGCTCGGGGCCGATTTAAAGCAGCCGAGGCGCGATGGGGGGCACGCTCCCACGACGCGGAGTGGGGCGGCGGTTGCGGCCTCACGACTGGACCGACGCGGAGTGAGCGGGAGGTTGGGGGCGGCGCCGACAGGTGGGGCCAGGCGTCAGCGGCAGGGCGCGGGCGGTTGCCTGGTGCGGGCGCAAGCGCGGCTGCTGGGCTGGCGACGCCGAGGCGCGCGGCTGGGCTGCGGTGCCGGGCTGGGCGCGGCTGCTGGGCCGAGCAGCTGGCGGGCCGAGCGGGGAAGAGGGAGAGGAGAGTGAGCGGGCCACGCGGGAAAAAGGGCCTGCAGGCCGAAACCGAGGATGGGAGTGGAGAGAAGAAATTTCCTTTTTTCTTTTTATAAATAAATTTTTCAAATCTCATTTTCAAGGTAAATTTGAATTCAATTCAAATTTTAGTCAAAGTTAATCACTACAAAAACAATGTACAGCAGCATGAATGCCTCAACTTGTATCTATTCCTTATTATTTATTTTAATTTCACCAAAAATATTATTTTTCCTATATTTGAGTGCTCACTTAATAACATAATAAGTCAAATTTACTTATTTAAAAGAATGAAAAATTTGGGTGCTACACATCTTTGGAAGACGCCATGGACCTGCTTGACGAAGCACGTGATGTTGCTCTGCTCCGTTCGGCACAATACCAGCAGGCGCTGCGATGGTACCATAGCCGACGCGTGCGGGGTCGCTCCTTCGGTGTAGGTGATTTAGTCCTTCGCCGCATCCAGAGCAACAAAAACTGCCACAAGCTTTCGGCACCGTGGGAAGGACCGTACATCATCACAGAAGTACTCTGACCCGGCACCTACAAGCTCAAGACTGATGACGGCAAAGCCATCGCCAACACCTGGAACATCGAACAGCTACGTCTCTTTTACCCCTAGCTTTTCTGTTTCGAAGCTTTCAATATGCTTATCAAACTAAGCAATGTTTCTACAAAAAACCAAAAAATGTTACCTCCTATCGGATTCGCTTATGATCTAATCGGTCTTCAGTAAACACCCGCCCCGGCAACTACTTGGGGTCAGGTTTAGTCGGGGGCTAATAGGAGTACATTTACTCAGGAACATTTTCCCCATCCGACCCTCCTTTTTTATGATGAGACCTAGAAATAAGAGTTGCTGAAACTAACGACGAGTAAAATTGGTTGGAATGCAAAAAGCCTACGCCCCGACGGCTACGGCATCGCTTGCTCACCAGCGTGATCATTACTTAGTCAATCGCAACTTAAGTTTCTAATGCCTTAACATAAAACAACGGTCGGATCGCAACAAACTTTATATGTATATAGAGAGAGAGGCCAAACAATGTTTCCGGCCATCATAAAAGTCTTTACAAAAGACTGATGCCTGACTCAGCTATCTAACTAAACACTCTTGGGTAGGATTTCTTCTTTGACCTTCTCTGCCAAGTCCTTCACCGGGCAAGCCGCTTCCTTCTCAATTTTGTCTAGCTCAGTGTCAGTGTAGCCAGGCGCGAAGCCCTCACTGATCATCGGCAGGTCAATGTCGATGTAGTGGGAGTGGGCGATGGCGATCGTGTGATGGACGCCGGTGTACAGGGCCTCCCTTGCGAGCGCGCGCACCCGATCCATGATCTGGGTAACCCGGACTACGAGCGAGCTTGTCTCCACGGTCGGGGCGACCTTGAGGTCATCGAAGACCAACCCGACAGAAAGCACGCAAGGCGTCATGGTCGTCGCTCTCTGACTAGAGTAGACCCCGCACCTCAGAGAGTTGCCTTTGTAGGGATGCCCAAGCCAAACACCAAAGAGCATCAGAAAATCGACTGCAAACATCAAGTAAACAGGTAACCAGAGCCTCACCTTTCACTTGCTCCTCGAGGACCGTCTTCTCCCTCTAGAACTCACCAACATCCCCGGCCAACGTGGTGGCCAGGCCCTTGGCTTCTTCCTTTGACTTCTGCTTGTTTTCGAGCACGCACCGAGCAAGGTCGAGGGCCGGGCGGAGTCGTCCAAGCTCCGCGGCATCTTCCCTGGCCTTGGTGACCACAACCTTGAGCTTGTCCTCGGCCTCGTCAGCGTGTTGATGGGCTTCTCGTTCTTTGGTCTAGAGGCTCGCCACTTCCTCCTGTAGCCACGATACTTTGGCAGCAAGCCCCCAGACCTCCCTCTTGTAATGGAGGAATAGGGACTTCTCTCGGCTACACATCGCAAGGGATTGTGAAAAATCAGGTTAGAATTATATAAACATCGCTTGAAAATAGAAAATGTGAAGACACGACAAACCTAGCCGGCCGGGGCGATGTCATCCTTCAACACCCCCATTGCGCCGGTCAGAGAGTGGACTATAGACTCAAGTCCCGAACGCACGCTCGTCTAGTCCTTCTCCTCCGCCGGGTCATCAAGGGTGAACACCGATTCGCTCGGGTCCAGCCGCCTGGCCCAGTGGAGCTGGTTTCCTCCCCACGCGAGTGGATTGTCGCCTGGCTAGACTAGGGACTGGGAGCTTCTAGCCCCAACCAAGGGGTTGGCCATGGCAACCGTCGGGGTCGGGCCGATGGGGGCCAATGGTACCCCCTTCGTCACCGGTGCTCCGACGGGAGTGGACCCTCCGATGGCAGAGGAGGCTCATAGCTCGAGCTTCGAAGTCTGAGCCATCACTGCGTCTGTAGGGGACACCTCGGTCACGCCTCCTCCTGTCTGCCCCACCTCGACCACATCGACCGGCGCAGGCGCCGATTCCATGAGTGCCTCCCCCGGCATAATCGGCGCCTCCGCCTCCGCCGCTTCCTCAGGCGGTGCTGTGTCCTCCTTAGCACCATCACGGCATGCCCCCGGCACCACACGTGCCAGGATTTTCTGCGGCGCCAATGTCTGGGATCTACGGGGGCCGGTCCTGTGGAAAGCACCAACGTCACACAACGAAATTCAAGAACACAATGAGAGGACGAAAAAGTCATTAACTCACCTCGACGCCATTACCTGATATCATTTCGGGGGCTGGCTGCTTGACTTCGACTCCACCACGTCGGTAATTGGCCGCTTCGATCCCCTAGTGGGGTCGGTCGGAGTGGGGCAGACTTGCTCTACCAACCTTAGGGGCGCGTCCTCTCCTGCTGATCTTGGAGGCGCATCCTCTTCGGTTTGCGTTGGGGCGTGCTGCAGAATCGGGGTCAAGTTGACTTGCCCCACGTCGGCCTACTCATCCTCGGGCGCAAGCACGCCCCATGGGATGTTGGGGTCAGACTCATCCTCCTCCTCTTCCTCCTCCTCGTCGTTGTCGCTCTCCTCCAAGCCTTGCCGGCGCCTTCCACGCTGGAGCTTTGCTCGCTCCTTCTTCTGCTCCTTATTCACCTTCACCGCGGCACGATTCACCACCCTCCACGCCGCGTCCTCTGGCAGTGGTGGGTTAGAATCACGGGTGATGAGGCCGGGCTGCCAACCCCGACGGTTAGAATATGAGAACTAAGGAGGGTTGGCCAAAGAAAGAAACACGAAGGCTTACTAGTTCGATGAAACCCATGTCCGACCGCATGGCGGGATGCCCTAGGACCGGGTACACCGGGGTGAGATCCACCAATGGATCCGCCAGGCACTCCATCGCTTCCTTGATGCGCTGTGCCATTTCACCGATGCTTAAGGCCTCGCCGGCGACCATCACCGTCCCTTTGGGCATGGAATCCGGCGTCATCTTATACATCAGAAGAGCATGCGCCATCAGTAGTGCTAGCCTCCTAACATGGTATGCTCCGATGACGCCGGTCCCACGAAGACCGCAGTGCTTCAGAGTCACGATGGCCTTGAGAAGGTCGCTGAGCCTCTTCTACTCCTTCCCGATGGGCCCGCACCTCCACACGTCCGACGCCTCCTCGATCAAGCGGCCGGTGAAGATCGACAGGGGGTGGCGTTGTCATTCCTCAGGTAGAACCAGAGCTTATGCCACCCCTTGTTAGACTTCGACAATGGGATGGACACATACTCCGATGCTTGGCTGCCCCACAGACGAATGCTCACGCATCCCATCGGCACTGCCAGGTCTGGCTTCTTCTTCTTCTCCTTCTTCTGCAGCTCGACTGCAAAGATGTACTTCCATAGCTTGAATTGGGGCTCGATCCCCAGATACCCCTCGCATAGCGTGACGAAGGCCGAGATGTGCTGAATCCTATTGGGATTCAGATGCTGTAGCTCAATCCCATAGTAGTGCAGCAGCCCTCAGAGGAATCGGTGGGGAGGAGTCGTGAACCCGCGCTCATGGAGGGGGACGAAGGAGACGATGTAGCAGTCGTGCGGCGATGGCTCATCTTCGCCACCAGGTATGATCCACTCCATCGCCGCGGTCCTTGCGCAGAGAAGGCCCTTCTTAACTAGACCCTCCATGCGCGCGTGGAGAACATCGGAGCGATGCCACGGCTCCATCGAGGAAAGGGGATGGCAATGCAGAAGATCCGTCAGTGGCATAGGGCTGGAGAGTGAGAACTTCGCCGATGGTGAAGCAAAAATAGGGGAACAAAGGCCGGAACTCGAGAGCGAAAGGTAGAAAAGATTGGAGGGGCAAGGATGCGACTGCGCGTACGGAAGTTGGGGAGAAATGGCTCCGTTTATAAGGTAAGGGTGGAACGGGCGAGGGGCGAACCGTCCACCTAAATTAACATGTCCCACGCCTCGCTAGATCCGTTTCCTTCGGGGCTCGCGCCCTTATTATTTCACGCTGCATCAGTCGCATCGCTGCCTCGAGAGACGAACGCATGCCTATCCAAATCTTCCCCGTGAAGGATCCACCGGGCGATGGTTTGCCTTCAAAGGCTACGGGCCACCGAAGGTAAGTGGGATACGGAGCTGAAAACGCTCCTACAGCCCATTAACGCCTAGGAGTTCGAAGGCTGGCCCACCAGTGAGTTCATGGCCACTCCAGGGCACCCTAGAGTGAGGGGAGGTTAAGGACGGGCCCCCTAGCGGCCAATACCCGAGGTGCGCGAAGCGCCAAGGGCGTCCTGACCCTCATTTTGAGTCTTCGATGATAGAAGGTCCATGGTTTTTCCTAGAAGAAAGGCATCAAGCCCTCAGACCAGTCGAACAGATCTGAGAACTATATGAATTGGCCGCCAAGAATCTAGAGTCAGTAACCAGCTGATCTCGAACCAGGCTCCCGTGAATGGGATGTCGGGGCTCCACTCGAATAAGCCCATTAACAACTCACTGAGCATGGAGCTTCGTCCAGTGAGGAAAGCACGGCATGGCTCAACCCCTCCGTTCTAGCGAATGGACGCATGAGGGACGACGATCACAAGATGAATCGACCCCCCGAACGGACCCCTGCAATGCACGGGGGCTCGGCATCGCAAAGAGACCGAACACGTGGTCGCAGACAAATGATGAGTCACCTCCGATTGCGCCCTCAATAGACAAATCGCCAAAAGCGTTTTGCAGGAGTGTCTCACTCCTACAAAAGGTTCGGGGGCTACACCCACCGGGTGCACTCATGCGCACCCATTGTCGAATTGAAAAATCCCCCAGGCGATTCTACCCAAATCGCCCGGGGCTCGGGGGCTACTGTCGGATATGTATACCCAGGTATCCGAGCTAAAGGATTAATGAGCGTCACGTGAGCTCATCCGATGGTTAAGGATGCCACTGCGACGTCGTCTGACCCCGAGGACTAGGTTTCTGCGTCGTCCGACCCCCATGGGCCAGGCCACGCCTCATTCGACTCCGAGGATGAGGTTTCCGCCTCGTCCGACCCCCAGGGGCCGGGCCACGCCTCGACCGACTTCGAGGATGAGGTTTTCGCCTCGTTTGACCCCTAGGGGCCGGTGCCACACCTTCTCTGACTCCGGGGATGAGATTTCCGCCTCCTCTACCCCCAAGGCGTGGGCTCTGACTCGTCCGGGGATGGCTCTGCCTCATCTGACCCCCGAGGGCCAGATTCCGTCTCTCCCGGCCCCTAGGGTAGTATTTCTGCGTCGCTCATTCCCTAGGGGTCGGATTTGCTACCGGACAAAAGCGGTGGCCCCAGGGAGGGACCCAAACCGCTTCAACCACTACGGCGTGGAGGCGCACGCCTGGGAGCACATCTCGAGCACGTCCTAATGCAACTGGCGGTCCCATCAGGCCATGTTATTAGACTCATGTCGCCCATCGCGTCAACAGGCCGGCACTATGCTGCCAACTCTCTGCCTGACCACCGTCCAACGTCAGTCAACCAGCGTCAGTTGACTGGCACTGTACCACGAGCCTCCCGCATGGCCTCTGTCAGGGGACCCTTTGACCATTCCGTTCGCTCAGACAAGAATGACGCACGACGCCTGCACGTATGCTGCAGCGGCCAACAGGACCCTGGTATGATGCCACTGCCACCATGATCTATAGGGTCAGCGGGACCCACGTGAAGAGGAGGACGGCACACCTCCGGGAGCCTTATTTCTCTTTCTTTTTTTCCCTCTTCCCTTCCATTGTAACCCCTGCTTTCCCTTGGCCTATAAAAGGGAAAGCAGGGTGTCCCACTAAGGGCATCGGTTCATCACATATCGGATCACTGCATCGCGCATGGCACATCACACCACAGGAGATCAATCGACCGATAAGATCTAGCAGTAGAAGCATCGAGCAATCGAACCACAGAGACTTGGGAGCTCCTCCCTCTCTCGTCAGTTTGTAACCCCCTACTACAAACTCAGTGCTAGTAACACGACCAGCCCAATACTGGACGTAGGGACATTCGGCCCGAACCCGTATAATCCTTGTATCCTCTTAGCACACCATCCGGGTCAGACGCGCAATATACAAATTTACTCGTTGGTGTTTACTCAAAACACTGACAGTGGCAGATTAGCTTTTGTCGATTGTGTGTTGGATTACCTCAATCGGACGTGATCCTTTGGTATATATAGAGGGAGTGGCTTACATAATAGGAAACCCTTTCCAAATGAAAATTTACAAGTTCCCACGACATTGGATGAGTTCACATCGAATCTTACTTCTTATCTTACTATTACTAATTAGAGGCCCCAACAGAGGCACCACGTTAATTCTTACCGGACACACTAAGAAAAAGGATAAATCCTAGAAATTCTCATAATAATCAGAAACATCTTACCTTTGATTTGGTAGACTCTAACCATCATCATCGATAATAGCCAGTGGATCTATTGTAATTTATTAAAAAATTACCCACCACTGCCATTATGAAAAATACATAAAGTAACCCCCATATTTTCCATGTAAATTACTCGCCTATGCTATTACAAAAGATAATTTCAAAATAGCCCCCTATATATTTGTATATAAATTATCCACATCTGTCATTATGAAAATAATTCAAAATAACTACCTAAATTTGCATCTAAATTACCCACCTTAGTCATATAAAATATAATCTAAAATAACTCCTAGCATTGCATTCAAATTAATCGGCTTGGTCACTATGAATGATAATTTAAAATAGTCCTCTAATTTTGTACTGGTCCAGGAGGTAATTGGACACCTTGTCCTTCAGCCGGGACACCAGCGGCCCAACCAGCAGGCTGGCCGCTAGTTCAGCCATTGGAGCGAGCGCTCAGCAGAGTTGTCGAGAACACACAATGGTAGGGTGTGGACAATCTGAGAGGTCTCTTTGGTAACTCGTCCTCCTATGTACTTAAAGCATGAGAAACCTCCTTTCGACGATTCCCTCTCGAAAAGATCATGTACGTAACCACTCGGAATTATTGCTTCCAAATGGTTTGGTAGCACGCCGCTCTCTCGTGCTCGTCCTGTGCCTATGGTCGCGTCGACGTCAGCAATAATGGAGGGACAGGGCCTGGGCCAGGGGGACAAGGTCACATGGCCGGGAACCAGCCACCCTTGACTGACTGCTATCCACTGTCACTCCGCCAGCGATGCATGGCTAAGGGACTGTCGCTGCGGACTGAGCTGCTCCATCACCCGAACAATCACCGCAGCGAGGAAACTAGCTCAATTATTCATCAAATTCTCGCTATGTGTGGCCAATCTCTTCCTCCCCAAAACTCCTTTTCGATCGCGGTATCCTTGCTGTCCTCTTGTCCATTGTTTTTCTTTAGACAAAGTCGATTCAACCATTTTCTTGTTTTGTTTTGCCAGCACCTGTCCTGTTTGGAACGCTGAAATTCATTTCTATTTCTGTGTTTTTCCCATCCGACAATTAGCTATCACGTTAAAGGTACGAGCTGCTGGGTTCTAATAAATCGATGACACCGGGATCCAACGATTCATCACATAAGTCACCCTGGTGGGAATGAAAACAGATCAGAGCGGAGCTCATAACGTCTATCTCACTTTCTAATCCTCTTTTCTTGGTCGGATGAGAATTGGAGCGAATAATATACGCATATTGTTGATGCTGATTCGAGCCACACCCAAGCAAGGGTTAGCACACCCAAGGCCATTCACAACCTAGCACGCAGTGTGAACGCACTAGAATAGCAAGGCTGATCGGCAAGTCAGAACACCTTTCGGGAACACGTCGATGTTGATCTATGGTCGACAAGACCATCTAGAACACCAATGAATCTCGTTGAGAGACACGCTGAATAGCAGGGGTTGAAAAATCTCAAGGTAGAAAAATAGGGTAGCTGTCAGATATCTATACCTGGGTATCCGAGCCAAAGGATTAATGAACGTCACGACGGCTCATCTGATGGTTAAGGACGCAACTGCGACCTCGTCCGACCCCGAGGACTAGGTTTCCTCCTCGTCCGACCCCCGGGGGGCATGCCACGCCTCGTCCATTGTAATTTATTAAAAAATTACCCACCATTGCCATTATGAAAAATACATAAAGTAACCACCTTATTTTGCATGTAAATTACCCACCGCTGTCATGACAAAAGATAATTTCAAAATAGCCCCCTATATATTTGTATATAAATTACCCACATCCATCATTATGAAAATAATTCAAAATAACTCCCTAAATTTGCATCTAAATTACCCACCTTGGTCATATAAAACATAATCTAAAAGAGCCCCTAGCATTGCATTCAAATTAACCCACTTGGTCACTATGAATGATAATTTAAAATAGTCCTCTAATTTTGTATCTAGATTACCCACGTCTACCATGAAAGATAATTTCCAATACCTCCTAATGATTTTATAAATTATCCACCTTTATTATTATGAAAGATAATGTAAAGTAATATTCTAAGTTTGCATTTAACATATTCATATATGTCGTTGTGAAAGATAATATAAGGTATTACCTTTATATTTGTATGTACCATAGCCATTATAAAAATAAACAAAAAAGTATCTAAAATCTACACATGAAAAAATAAATATTTCATAAAGTACGCTAGAATCATGAAGTACGATACATATATTATTACAAAAAAATTAATCAATATCCATAAGTACGATATATATATATATTTCTAAAGACTTCTATAATCATGAAATAAAATAACTATAATGCTATATTCCATCACGTATATTAGATAAACATGTATAATAAATATTTATTTTAACAACCTACAAAACGTAAAAACGTTCACTTAACAAACCACATAGTAATAACACTTTATGTTAATACTCCATGATAATAAATTTTAAAAGTTATTATTTTAAATAAGTTTATACGCCTTTACTAAAACAATATGCCATACCAATATTATTAATTTAATTTTATGCACTCTATGATATATAAATAATAGTTAATTTTATGCACTCTATGATATATAAATAATAGTTCACATATATTCCTGTGATATAACACATTCAACATGTTTAGTGTCGGATGCAATCCGAGTTTCAACTTATGTGGAAAACAATACTACTAGGACCTAGACTCTTTTTAACAAAAACAATTTTTGAATAAAATATAAAGAATACTAGAAATTCTACTTAACATGTGCAAAAATTGCAACAACTTGATTAAAATTTAAAAGATAAACTATAAATTTACGAAGTCGAAAAAGGATTGTATCAAGAGTTTATATATCTTAAGACTAGATTTCAACTAAATAGATACGCGTATCACACTAAAAATAGATAAATACTAGAAATTCTAACAAAAGGTCACCACTGGATCCTGCATGTTAACCCTCTCAAGACTTGACAGAAAAATAAAAGATAGACCTTAGAAATTTTCATAAAAATTAGAAACATTTTACCATCAATTAGGTATAACCTAATCACCATTGATAATAATAATAGCTATTAGATCTATTTTATTTTCTAAATAATTATCTACTTTTTCTATTGTGTAAAACAATATAAACTAACTTATGACTCTAATTTATATTACATGCATATGTCATTAAGAAACATGATCTAAAGTAGACCTAGATTTGCATTTAATTGCCGACGTCCTCTTATTATGATCGATTACATAACTCAATTTTCATCTCATTATTAGAAAAATTAATTACCCCCTCAAACCTACATCTAAATTATCAACATCTCCTATTACGAAAAATTTCTTTAGATAACAAGAGCATATATATGTTTCTAAATTACCCCACCTGTATCAGTATTAATATAGTAAGTTTTAATTAAAGTAAATATACTCGTTGTGCCAACATATATGAGCAATAAAATACATATGTTTTGTTTCATCACATAAAAACTATTTTCTTAACAACTCAATATTAATGATGCTAACAAATTATTTAAAACCATATTAGTAACCATAACATATAATCTATATAGATTGTTACTTTAGATATATTTATGTATTTTACCTAAAATGTTTGATATGTCTATATTGATAGTACAACCATAACTACAAATATATTTTCTTCATAGAAAAATTCAACCATCTTGAACAGTGTGGGAGACCACTGATGGCTATATTTTTTTGGCCCTTTAAAAATACTTTAGAGTAAAAAGTCAAGCACTATATAAGGTTTAAGTATTAAAATTCTCTTGAGGTTAGCACTAAATCTCACTTCAAACTCTATGACTTATGGTGCATGTTTCAAATAATGGCTTATATGCTATTGAAGTATTTAAGAATATACTCTATGACCTTAAATCCTTAATTTAACAAAGTGCAAAAAGAACTGTTAACGAAAGATACAATAAGAACAAAAGTTTCAACTTAACTTGAAGAGAGAGAAAAATCCATAGCAGTCGATAAGAATAAAATTTGAAAAAAAACAAAATTTAGATTCATGACTTCAGAAGACACATGATGCAACAAGAGCCACCATGATTAATGGTAACATTTCAAAGTAATTGCATATTTTAAATATATAGAGGCGTCATGCAAAGAAAAGGTTATGAATATGGATAGATAAGTATATAGACTAGTTCCTTGAAAAAACAGTAATTAATAAGTTTATGATAACTATATGTAGACTACAGAGTGTCTTATGTTAGAAAAAAGAAAAAACATATGATCTAATATATATTAGTATCCCTCCATTTCAAATTATAAGACGTTTGAGTTTTCTAAATACATAGTTTGCTATACACTTAGATGTATTGTCTAGATACATAGTGAAAACAGTATATCTAAAAACGTCAAACCTCTTATAACTTGGAATGAAAGGTTTATTAATCAGTACCTAATACTTATATCTCCTAATATTCTAGCCCGTGCGAGGGCATGGGTTGATGGACTATTTTGATTCAAATTGAGCTCGGATCAGGAAACCCGGCTTAGCCAGTTTGTGTGGTGTGGGGCAAAAAAAAAAAAAAAAAAACTATGCGAGACCGTAATTTCTCCATCCAAACTTCAAATTGGTTGACTATATATATTTCCCATCATCCCAACTAGGAATGCCATGGTAAAGCCCATTCTTCGCACCGCGGCGAGATGTCCGCTTCTCGGCATCGGCGATGACGTCGAGGATGCCAGGCAGCCAACTGATGAGGATCTTGTGGTGCTTTTTCGTGCCCTCCATCACATTGTACTGGTCCAGGAGAGAGTTGCACACCTTCGCCTTCACGAGGGACACCAGTGGGGCGACCATCAGGCTGGCCTGACCACTAGTTCAGTCATTGGAGCGAGCACTCAGCAGAGCTCGATCTGGATCGAGAACGCACACTCAGAGGAATAGGAGCGCGCAGGCCACAGGCATAGGGGATGGGAACATTACACAATGGCGTGGGGGAGTGGAGAAGATAGAAGAGAATGGTCCGAGCAAAGCGATTTGGTGGAAAACAGAGTAGGGCTGGACATCCACTTACTAGCTTTGCCCGTCAGCACAGCAGGCAGCTTTGTTTGCTTTAATCAAATCAAAGAAAAAGCAATGCATCTATTCCTTCATGTCCACGGTAAGAACATTTATCGCTAAGGGCTTGTTCGTTTAGGACTGGTTCTGGGTAGGAATCAATCCTGGTGAGCACTTTCTATATAAATTACACGAGCAATCCTGGCTGAAATGATTCCAGGGCACGAATCCATGTCAACCGAACGCAGCCTAATGGATCTCAGTTGCAGAAATGGAATAAATCCACTCTCTAGTGGCAATGGAATAAAGTGCAGTTGCACAACGAAGGCACCTAATGAGAAAATTGAAACCGGAATAAATCTTAACAATTTGTTTTGGAACTGTATAACGTTCATCATCTCACTCTGACTCTGACAGTGAGTAAAAACGGAGCATCTATCTATTCCTTCTTTCCTTCCTTCATGTACACATTAAAGAATCACCAACGAACTGTCTATGTATAGTGCTACACAGACAGTTCGCTGGTTGGTGCTGCTGCTGGTGCTGGTTTGGGCTGGCTGGTGCTGATTTTCTATGAGAGGAAAACACTGTTGACTGGTTGAATAAGCCTGGCTGAAACCAACAAACGAACATGGTGAGTGAGCATGCTGTAAGTACTGTATATTCTTCCATAATTGCTTTAAACACACAAGAGAGAAAAAATAAAACCTAATCAAGCAGCTAATATATCACTAAATTTGCAATTTTTGAGAGGTAACTCGAGATCCCCTTCCTTCTCAGGTTATAGTAAATGTCCCAATGTAGAAGAAATGGGTCTGTTATATATACCTAGTCATTAGCAGAGGCAGCTCTATAAAAATCCTTTTCTAGAAGCAGCAGATAATACTAGCTGCCTCTCAAAATAGACATTTTCAGGCGTACCAGCCACCTCTCAAAGAGGATTTGTATAGACAATGGTCTCGGGGCCGACGATGTGCCCTGTAGAGGTGGCTCCTGATTTTTTTGAAACAAATAGAGGTGGCTCCTGATTAAGTCACATCTATCCTAGTACCCTAAAAAAATTGGTGTCTCTACAAATTATTTTTGTAGTAGTGAATGATCTGTTACATCCACTAGTATAGAAATGATTTCTAAAGGTGTCTTATCTTATCCTATCTTAGCCATGGTTGGAATCGCCCTAAAATGGTTGCAATCCTTTATTTTTAGGGGCATGCAGGTAACAACTGGTTCCACAAATTGAATTTCTAGAGGTGGATGGTAATCTGACATGGCTGCAAAAATAGATGCAAAAACAAATAATCATAATATTTTCAAATGAAGTTAGATGAAGACGAACTTTACATCAAAGTTATAGAGCTCATAGAGATCTAAGCTTTGCAATTGATGAACTTTTTTCATACGAAATAGTTTAGGGTCCGAAATATATGTTTTAAAGATTTTAGACTAATTTAAATTTTTGAAAATTTTAAAACAACCACGGATGGAGATCCGCTCTATACCAAAATATATAGTGCTCAATGAGATCTAAAGCTCAATAGTTCAAAGTATTTTCATTTGAAATTGTTTAGATAAAGCCTTGTAGTTCGAACTATTTTGCATTTGAAATGGATATAAGTGATAGTTTGGTTGTAATGAAAAGTACCGGTACGGGAGCGGAGATGGCCACCACCCCTCTCCCCCACTGAGCTCCACCACCTAGCCCGCCGGCAGCGGCCAATCCCCCCCCCCCACCCTGCCCCCCCCCCCACCGAGTCTACGAAGGTAAGGGACTCATGCTCTCGCCACACGTGCCACTCCTTCTACCCCGATAGAACCCCTGGTCGCCCCAAGGCCATGCCGTGGACGGAAATCTTTGACTACTCAATCTGACTTGGACTACGAATCCATCTCCTCTCCCACGTCGCCACCCTCCGACCTCGACGCCATCGGCCGGGGCTCTCTGACACGGGTGGCCATCCTAGATGGGGCGGGTCCCAGCACTTAGCCAGCCACCTTAGGCTAGGGAACTGGGTCGACGACTGCTCCCTCGTTAGTGCCGAGCGCGTCCCCGCCCACCTCAGGCTCGGCCATCGAGTGCCTCCACGATGACGTCTCAGCATCTCAGCCCTTGACGCGGAGGGTTGGAGGGAGGTGCTGCCATAGAACCCAGAGGATCAGAGGAACACCACCATGCACACCCCAAGGCCGATGCGATGGTGCCGCATCCCGGACGCGCTGCACGACAGGTGCCTAAACTGTCTCTCCTACACTCATAGGCTCACCACCTACTGCATGCCTCTGTGGTGCCTGCGATGTCATGCATTCTAGCACCTCGCCAGAGACCGCAAGTGGCCCAGGTCACCGGAGAACTCCAGGAACGACGTCGGTGCTGTAAGGAAAATGGACCCTTGGCCCATTTACTTTGGATTTTGGTGTTTGATGACCAACACAACCAAATTGGACTAATGAATTTGCAAGTGATTGTTTTGTAAGTTCAATAGGATGCAAGACGTGATTTGGACGATGGCGACGTGATGATCCGATGATCAACACCATAAGCAAGACCTTAGAAGCACAAGAGAAGACCCAAGATATCAAGCAAAGTCCAAGCACGAAGATAGGAACCAAGCCGCATGCAAAGATCGCGGAGAAACGAGCTCACAGAAGTGACCAGACGCTAGATCGGACGCTGGACGAAAGTGACTGAATGCTCCGATCAAGAGGCTTGGCAATAGGCGTGACCGGACATTGGCGGCAGATCGACCGGACGCAGGACAACAGAGTCCGGTCGAGTACAGGAGGTTCTAGAGCGGCGAAAATATGACCGGACGCGTCCGGTGGCATGTGACCGAACGCTGGTAGCCTCCGATCAGTGGATCACAGCTCCAACGGTCGGGACGACTGGACGTGTCCGGTTAGGACGTGATCAGCGTCTGATCAGTAGCAGAAAAGCGGGATTTCGTCCCAACGGCTACTTTCTCAGTGGGGCTTATAAATACAACCCCAACCGGTCAAATAAGTGGGGTGGAGATGAGGAAACATACCAAGGGTGTTGATACACCATTTTAGTGATCTCCACTTGCATAGTACTTAGTGATTCATTAGGTGATTAGCGTAGGTGCTTTGCGAAGTGCTTAGGTTGATTAGACCATCGCTTATGCGCTTGCTCTAGGTTTGGGCCTAGTGTTTAGTGAGGTTTGCATACCTCTTACCACTCGGTGGTTGCGCGCACCATTGTTGTACATTGGAGGGGCTTGTAGTCTTGCGAGATCACACCAACCGCGTTTGTGGTGTGGCCACCACCGTGTACCAGAGGGAACAAGGCCCACGGCGTTTCGGCCAGAAGCTTGATAGTGAAGACGGCGGGGAGCATCCGGGAGAGGCTTGCCGGAAGGCATGTCGGAGACTCACTTGCGTGTGGGGAAGGCTCGAGGCTATCCATGGAGTTACCCGACCGGGAGCTTGGCCCTTGCGAGGGGCTCCAACGAGGACTAGGGGGAAGCTTGCGCGCTTCTCGATACCTCGGTAAAAATACCAGAGTCGTCGATGAGAGTTTGCATATCTCTACCTTGCTCTTTAGCTTCCGCATTTACATTGTTTGTATTACTACTTTTACGGTAGAGATAGCAACACACTAGCAAAATAGTAGTTGCACATTTAGATAGCTTATCTTTTGCATAGGTTTTGCTAAGGTTAGAAAAAGAGGCCATAGTTTAGAGTTAGAATTTTAAGTTGCCTAATTCACCCCCCTCTCTTAGGCGTCACGGTCCCCTTCAGGTGCTCTTCTGGTCAGCTACGCTTCGTTAGGGAGCGGCGGCTGAACAACCCTAGAACGCTGGAGGGCTCGTAGGCTGGCCGACCAACCCCTCCCAGCAGCCCGCCGTGAGCCGACAAGAACGACCCTATCATCTGCGACCATGAGCCGTTGCCGCCCGGACATCCGATGGATAGACATGTGGAGAGCGCGTGCATCATCCAACGCACCACCACCATTGATGACGCCGAAGATGGACTGCGACACACTATCACGGCATTGGCAGTGGACGCAACTATTGTGGTCACTGCAGTGCATCAATGGCGTCTAGGAGGGCGCATTCATGGTGGTCCCGTTCTTCTCGGAGAACTTCATCGTGCTATGCCAATCCTGTGATCCACGACACTCTCCTCATAGCTTCCATGGTGCTGGTGGCCGGCACAACGCTGGTGCTACACCCCTGGACGTGTTTGGCGCACGCCGAAGCCGCATCCATGCAATTCAAGGCGTCGCTCGAGCTCGAGGGCATCCCGCCGCACGCTTGGGGGAAAGACACCATAGCCAAGATCCTGGCTCCAAGCTGTTGGGTGCACCAAGTCAACCTGATGTCGGCATCCAAGGCGGAGATCCATCCCCAAGGTCGTCTGGCTACACATCACCGAGAATGAGATAGCCATCACCGACGAATATGCCACGGTTCTCTTCGGCAACTACAGCCATTCATCTGTCGCAAGGACGTGCTCGTGTACCGTGTCATCATCCACATTCGTAAATAGGGCCTTAACAAGGTTATAGAACTAAAATTTGACTTTAGGAGTTGGTAGACCTAAGTAGCACATGGCCATAAATTAAAGGACAACCAATGTATTTGTCATTTTAACTCTTTAGTTTCTCAGTCCTAGAAAGCATATAATTTTAGATTTTACGCAGCCTAGACTTTCTTTGGTATAATTAAGTTTATAAAAAATTGCATAAATATTTATGTCACCAAATACATTTACTAAAAAATATATTTTATAATTAATATAATTATTTTGTATCATAAATGTTAGGTATTTTTGGTATAGATTTGGTCAAACTTTACATTGTTGGACTACTATAAAAGTGAGAATTACATTTTTTGGAGACAAAGGGAATAATTTATTGACTTTGGGTAGAACTCTAGGGTGTTTAATATAATATTAACATAACCTTAAATCACTACTTGAAACACCATTATTCCTCTGTACCATGTTATTTTTTTGACGGGCACAAAAGTACTCATAGAAAAATTCGATTAATCCTGTCGGTTCCCTTGGCACATAGAAAAATTTGGTTTAACCTGTCGGTTTTTATGGAGCACACAGAAAAATTTGGCTCACAGGGTAAATAAATTAATATCCTTGTGTGCTTTATATTTTTTTTATGTCGGATCACACACAGGTTAATTGGCTTGTTCTTTTGGTGCCGCGAAATCCAGTAGTTGCCCGCGTGTTTTGGAACGGAAAAAATTTATTCCCGCGTGTGGCACGAGTTTTGGTGCCTCACTTTCGAAAGGAAATAATAAAAATTAAAAAATACCACCTTATCCTCCCGACCTCCCCCTTCTCCCACGTGCAGTTCCTGCCACACCCGTCGCACACGCCTCTGTTCCCTCGCAGGAAAAAACGTCGCCACCCCCTTCTCGATAGCCGCCGCCTTCTCAGTCACCGCCCCACGCTCTCAGCTGCCGCCGCCGTCCCACGCTCTCAACTGCTGCCGCCGCCAGATGGAGTTGGAGACCCCATGCCGCCGGCTTCTCTGAGCTTCGCCCGACGTCTTCTACGGCCGGTAGATGCGGGGCGCCGCCCACCACCCCTTGCAGGTCGTCGCCCACCTCCCCCTCCTGATCTCCCCATAGCTGGTACCATCTCCATGCCGTCTGTAAGCAGCCGGCATCCGGTGTCTCTTCTGTTGAGCCCGAGCCCTCCCTCTCCCCTGAAGATCCATCTTGCTGGGGAGGACGAGATTCACAGTTGAGACAACCTCAATCCAAGCTGTGAAGGCATTTTCTAGATCTGCCAGGTAGTAGATCTTTTTTTTGGTTTCATTCATAGAACACATGATTAATATAGGGAGTAAATAAGTGGTTGTTGGAGGAAAGGGATAGCAATGGTTCTAGAAGCACAGAGAGAGCAGTGGTGCCATCTCGGGGTTTGTTTCATTGATAGATTAGAGGGTTTGTTTCATTTATACAGTGGGCTGGTTTTATGTCTGTTGCTTTGCTTTAGTTTGACATAATATATGTTTCTGTTCTGTGGATGTATGTTGAGCGGCAAATTGAAGGCATCTTGTGACATTTGTTGATTACACACTGCTGTTATCTTGTGATTGGTATCGGTTACCACTAGTTAATTTGATTGGCATGCTTTTATTACACATTGCTGCTATCTTCTGATTGACACCAGTGTACATTTGTTGATTTGGTTGGTATACACATGTCTTCTGTTATGGAATGATAGATATGCCACATTCCTAGATATGTTGTATGCCGGTGTGTGGTCGCAAGGTGGCCCTTGAACCACTTGGTGATATGTGAGTACACAATCATCTCTACATTTTGTCTCCCAACTTTTCAACCCTTTTACTAACCGTTGTTTACATGTCTTGCATCTTGTACGGGTGAAAAGGCAATTTACTTATGTTGATTATCGTGAGTCTGGTTATAAGTACACTACTCAACTTGGGGTTATTATTAAGAGAGAATACCCTGGCCTAGTTAATGAAAAGGATCAAAATGGTGTAGTTCTTAACACCCGCCCAACACTGGAGTGGGCTGATTATTTCCTAACAGTAAAGGATAGATCGGGACAGACTGCTGGAGATCGTGTACTTTCTGAATTTTGGGTAAGTAACATGAATTTTGTATAAGTTGACACACCTGTACCCTAACTACTATGGTTACTATATGTGTAATGACTTCCTTCGCATGATGAAATGACTTTCTTCGCATTCCTACTTGTTCTTTTGCATGTAGCGTTTGTTTCAAGTCAAAAGGGAGGATCAGCAAGAAGCAGACCGTGTTTTGGAAAATTATGTTAGGAAAAGAGTCAAGGACATGATGAAGTCTGGCATGAAAAATGTGGATGACACTGGCCGACCTGGTGCAATCAGCAGCCGCAAAGCACAAAACATTGTGGTATGTATCTGACAAGCTGCTACATGTAGATTCTGACATAATGCTTCATGTTTAGTCTTGTTTGTTTTTTAGACATTAGAGTGGTCTATCTAGCAGAAAATGCAGCCATTATTGGAGTGCTCGTCTTAAAATAGAATTTTGGTCTGTTGTATACTTGGCTTGATTTTTTAGACTAAATTGTTGTGTTTAAAATCTTCGGTTTGTAGCACCTTGCCAACTAGTCCTGAACATGGCTGATTTCTTGAACAATACTATTTGACCTATGTATAGACCAAGTGCTGAAACATGGCTGATTTCATTGTTCTTGAAAATTGACTGAATAATGTCTTTTCCTTTCTAGGATGAGTATACAGCAAAGTCCCAGGCTGCTCATCCAGAAGGGCTGGAACAACAAGAGTTGGATGGCTACTACACAGAAGGAGAGGACACGGAGGAGGACACGAAGGAGGACATGAATGAAGAGGACATGTATGAAGTGGACGAAGAGGACAGGGATGAAGAGGACATCAACGACAACAATGACTTCTGTGATTTGGGATATATATGGTAAGGTTGCTATTGGCACAAATAGCACATGGGTTGTCAAAGTGACTTTTGTCCATTGATGAACAACATAAGCTGGTGGTTGTCTTTTGTCTTTTGAACATGTATGGCCGTGCACGGTTAACTTAGTAGTAGTTGAATGTTAGATGGACTTGGCTAAAACTAGGATGTGGTGGTAGGTGACATGGCTGTACATGTATAAATTAGGAGCAGCAAATGCTGGTGGTAGTAGTAGAATTTTAAATGTAATTTGTGAGGGCAGAACCTTTGGTATGTTGGCTCGTGTTGAATGCTTTGTAAGCACTTATGGAACTTCTAATATATATGCTTTAATATTGTGATATGCATATAACGTGTTGTTTGGTGAACCAGGAACATATGTAATTGTGATATTTTTGTGTCTCCTAATTTCTCTGGTGGTAATTTGAGAAAAAAATATGATTTCCTTGACGGGAAACCATCAGGAAAATTAGGTTGAAGAAATATGTTTACTTCCTTGAGGGTTGACTGACAGAAAAAATTACTATAGCCCACAAAGAAATTAGCAATATCCCTGACGGTGAGCCTACAGGGAAATCAGTTAACCTGACGGTTCCTGGCGCCGCACTAAACCTCCGGACGTTACAATATTTTTGTCAGACATCCATAAAAAAATTACCGTCAGAAAAATATTTTTCTCGGTAAGCTCACAGGCAAATTTGATTTCCCGTCAGCCTATCCTTCCTTGACGGTATATGCCTGTCGGGCTCCCAACATAATTAATTTTTTTGACTGTTTTCCCTGTTTTCTTGACGGTTTTTTGGCACACGGGAATAAATGTAGTTTCCAGTAGTGAATATATATGCAGCCTCCCTTTCGTACGTGATACCATTTCGAAAATGTCAAGTCACAGGGACTGCCCAGCGCGCACTAAATACAATGACAAAACTGCAAAAGCACTTGAACCACCCAGTACTAATAATGCCCTCACCCTCGTTTAATTTGGAAGTTTTGTTGCACGTACTGCTGGGAGTCTATTTAATTATCATGTAGACGTGGGGTCAGAATGGACTAAAGTGTGTCCCGTTTCGTGGTCACTTGGGGTTAGAGAAATACTTGAAACTTTATTTGAAAGTTTAACTGCTCCTACTCCCAACAGAATTCCGTGTAGAAACGATGTTTGCAGGAAAAATGATATGCAACCCCACTAGTACAGAAACCATTTCTAAAATTGTCTTATCTTATTTTCTCTTCGCCATGGTTTGACAAAAACTATCCTTAAAAATGGTTTTACAGCAACTCCGTTAGATTCAGAAAACCAATCCCCTTTTCCTAAAAACTCTCCTATAGAGGAATCAGGTAAAAAAGACTTCTCCAACAGATCTTATTTTTCAATTCTTTTTTCTATATTTTTTCTTAATTTCTCGAAACCTCCCATTAATCCCTCAAATGGAGGAGAGCAAGCAACATTTTTTCTCAATCTCCTGTGCTCCCCCTTCTGTCACATTGACATCTCAGGCCCCATCGGACCACGCTATCTCCTCGCTTTGCGCCAGGCTTTCCTCCACCATGTTGCGCTCCGTCACCACCCTGACATTGCTCCGGGCAGCGAGCCCAACCGCGCTAGCCGACCCGCGCCGTTACTACGGGCCAGTGAGCCCTGCGCCTCGTCAGTCGCCGCGCCCCACATGCCGTTGCCGTGGTTCTAGGCTGCCGCGCCCCATGCACCGGCTACCGCCCCGTGATGCTGCTTTGATCCAGCGAGCCCCGCGCTGGTCGCTGCTCCAGGCAGCCCAACGCCACCCGATGCCATGAGCTCCAGCCTCCAGGCTAGTCACGCCGCCTCAGGCTAGCCGTGTTGCTCCCAGCTGCCGTGGACAGGCAAGCGATAGGGGAGGAAGAAGAGAAGTCCCATTGACATGCGGGGCCAACCTGTTAGGAGAATAAAGGTGATGAAATTTTCCTCAATCTGCTAGAGCACTGTTCCCCTATACTCCAAAAGTTTGTTTTCTCAATCCTCTTTAGCTATATATAGGGGACTGGATATCCTCAATCTGGTGATGTTTTTAGTCCTCTATTTTTAGGAGCATGTAACAACCTGGTCTAAATTGAATTTCTAGAGGCGGTTGGTAATGTGATCTGTCTCCAAAAATAGATGTAAAACGGTTAATCATACTCACTACTACACAAACTTTAATGGAGGCGGGCGTTTTTGATTTTCCGCGGCGGGCAAAGCCGTCCGCCGCGGCCTAGAGGCCACGGTAAATCGTGGCTTAACCGCGGCGGGCGGCTTTGCCCGCCGCGGTTAACCGATTTACCGCGGCGGGCGGTGTAACGTGCCCGCCGCGGTAAATATACTTTTACCACGGCGGTCACGTTGAATCGCCCGCCGCGGTAAATTATTTTACCGCGGCGGACACGTTACACCGCCCGCCGCGGTTATGTTCGTTAGCCGTGGCGGGCATTATTATTTGCCCGCCTCGGTAAATTATTTCCTGAATTAAAAAAAATACAGCAGGCATATAATTAAATTCAAATTCAAATTCAAATTCAAATCACATCCAGATTTCACAGATTAAACTTAAAAAGTATGCAGGCATTACACATGAGATAATATACATATATATACATTCACTTAGTCGTTCTTGTCATCGTTAATTCATTACATTTACATATTAAAGTCGTTATACATGCCCTAAGGAGTAATCTTGCGGACGCATCATCGTGGGCCATTTCCTCAGCCTCTCGTACTCCAGTAAAATCGCTAGCTGGCTGTTCTCATTGAAGAACGTGCTCCCTTCAAGCACGCATTTGTCTAAGACAAACTTACATATGTCCGCCTTTGTCTGCTTGAAGGAGTGTTGGGTGCTCTGCACGTCTCTCCACCAGTTCAATCCATTCTTGAGCACCCTCCAACTGCTGCTGTACTGCTTGCACTCCCTCAGGTACTCACAGACGTAGAAGCCACAGGTTTGTGATCCTACCGGTTGTTTGGCACACTGCATGATCGATACACAAGCATTAGAATACAGGCATTAGAACGCTTATGAACAGAAATCACAATTAAACCTTTCAAATACTTACCGGAAAGTTGCGTCTGATTTTGATGCGGTTCTTATGCTTAGCCTTAAAATTCTCTGTTCTTCGATCATAGCATTCAGGATCCTTCACGTACTCCTTATAAGCGCTATACGAAATGTACTAGTATTAGGCAGGGCATTAGAACGCATATGAGAAGACAGTTCAGTCACTTACACTCTGAGGCAATCTTCAAAGGCCTTGTACCCTTTTAAGTTTGGCATTCTCAACGAATCAAATACGCATGCCCTGCCATCCTGAGGGTAGATGATAAATGCAACCCAGTGACCCTCGAGGCCTTGGCTGCGCCATTGAAACAAAATACAGGTTACGATGAGAAATAATAATACTAGCTAGCTACCCACTTATCTCTACAGGCATGTCTTCGACTTACCCAAAGTGGTAGGCAGCTACGATACACCCATTTCTCCTGATCTTCTTCATTGCTCCTAGTATGTACCTTGAAATGTTCAACTTCTCATTGTCCATCAGTTTCTTCCTGTGCGCCTCTCTCTGTCGCTTGGTCAAGTCTTTCATGGTTGGATGATTGTCATCTAGGTGGTAACCAATGATGACTCTTTGAGCAATATGCATTGGAGATAGATAGATAACATCAAGTTTTAGTTCCTTGGATATATAGGCCATCAACCTGCAAGGACAAGCCATCGTGGCATATATAAGTAGTCTTGACCGATTCAAAGGCAGGTGATATGTGAAACTCGCAATTCATCACTTACATAGAGAACAAGGTGACTTGGGCGATGTCAAGGTCTTGTTCCCGTAGTAGTCTGTACATGTCGTGGAAGTCCACGGGGAGTTCTACATCGTTGCCGGGCAAGTGGAAGTACTCTGCCACAACCTTGACTAGAAAACCATGTAGGCCAGCTTTTGCCGCTTCCATGTACCAGAGATGAAACCTCCTTGTCTCCCACCTTTCCTCGTCGACGAGCTGGGCCTTGGTTATCATGAACTTCCCATGCTCGTAATGGCCGGGGCAGTCATCCGATTCAGGAAATAGATGGAAAGGTGATCTCGGCCTGGGATAGAAATGTTAGTACCATATTATGGCAAAGAAAAGTTATTAGCAAATTATGCTCGCCGCTACCATACCTTTCGAACTCAAGTGAGTATGTGAGATGCCCTTGGTCGCCTTTAGTCTTCGCCGGCGGTGGAGGACAGTGGCTTGTGCTCGCAATGGCAGCAGGCGGTGTCTTTGCCCCCGGTTCCTCCGTGCCTCCCGGTCCTTTGCTTGTGCCTCTTAGACGTACTATCGGAGGTGGAGGTGGACTTGTTGTTGGAGGAGGAGAACAAGGGTGAGGGCTTGTGCCTCGGGGTGACTTCCTTCCCTTGTCATCCCCGCCATTGCCTTCGTCATCGCCGTCGCCGTGATCCGGATCATCGGGGGGACAAGATCCGGCAACGGATGGTTGTGATGCTGGTGTCGCCATCGGCGTAGAAGTCGGCGTCGAGAGAATGATCTCTATGTCGTCCTTGTTCCACAGGACTTCGGAACCAATGGCAGCTCCAAGGATCGTTACCCCTTGTGCAGTTGGATATTCCATTTCAAATTCTTCGTATTGGGTCGCATACCATGTAAGTATCACAGCAGCATAGTTGGCAGGGATCTGGTCTTGGTTGAAATCTTTGATATCTTCTTTGGGGTGCATGTAACCCTCACCCACAGGTCAACTTTTTCGCCCTGCCGAACGGGATGTTGAGGTGGACGCGCATGGGTTGCCGGATGTCGTCGACGGGGTGCCTTGGGCGATCCTCAATCATCGGCAGTGGCTGCCCTTGTGTCTGCCCTTGTGGAACTTGAGGCACGGCCACGCCAGCCTGGCGAAGCATCTGTGACCTCATCGACACCATATCTGGGTCATTGCTCGTGAAGGCTTCTTTTATGGACCGACTGATCATTTCGGCCACGCCTTGATCATAGCCCTTCTGAAAGATGCCCTCCTTGTACCTCTGCCTTGACCGGTATGTGGCAGCGTCGGATTGCCATGACTCCACTGAGTTCCAGCTCATCTTCGACGACATGCCACGGACGCGGCCACGGTGCTCGGGGGTTCCCAGCGCCAGGGTCAGCAAGTCCTGGCCCCTGCGAACCTCGAAGCTGTCCTTGGATTTAGCGGCCTCGATGAGAGCCCTCTCCACCTCCTCGAACTTGGGCTCATTGAACTTGCTCGCGCCCTCCTTGAGCTTCTTCGGCTTGCGGGCATAAATGAAGTCCTTAGCCCTCAAGTCTACACCGTCGTACGGATCGGGAAGCCCGGCGGCAGCTCTAGCCCTTTCTTCCTCCCGCCACTAGGGGCCTCTTACCAGCAAACCCAGTCATGCCCAAGTGGTGGGGGTGCAGGTTCTTCTTCGCGAGTGCGCTGAACTTGGCGCTCTTTGCCTTTGCTTCTTCTGTTGTTCTTTGTTTGTAGAACTCTTCCCAGTGATGTTCCTTCACCATAGTGTATTTGACACAGGGTGACTTGCCTAGCTTCAGGTAGTACCTGGTCAGCATGGACTTGAAGTTTCTAAAGGCTCTTCCTGCCACGTGCATGACCCACTCCCTGCACTTGTCCAGATCGGCGTCCTCGGGATAATGGAAGCTCCTCGTCACCTCACCCCAGATATGTGTCTTGTAGTCGACCGGGACATTGTTCCACTCCTCCCAAGTGATCTCCACCTTGTCCTTGACTATACATGCCACCTGGTTGCTGAACTTGGCAAGGACCGTGGGTGGCGACAACGGGTTTCCCTCTGGTCCCACCTCATGGATCACATGGACTTCGCCGTGGATTTCCCTCCGGTGCCTCCCGTGTTCCCCCCTTCTCAGCTTTGTCCTCTGACCACTAGACTTGCCTGAAGTGGTTGGAGATGGAGCGGGGGGTTCTTTGTCACTGACTTGTTCCTCCTCGAAATTCAATTCTCGAGGCACCACCGGCATCTGTTCAGGGTTTGGAGACCGCGCACTTTCAACTTCGTCGTCCCTCGGTTGGTAGGTCGGATCATCTTCGTCCTCTGTACGACGTTTCTTTGTTGGCCTCGGGGTCACGGACACTTGGCTCTCGAGGCTAGTTGATGATGATGCACTAGGGGTAGGGTCGCGCCATTCGCTTATCGGTTCCTCCGCCATTGGAAAGCTACAATGAATACATATTTCAGTTGTATAGACACAGTTATAGAGTAGTAAAGTAGAGTAGTACTAGAGTAGTAAAGTAGTAGTAGTTGGCTCAGATTTGCCCCATTGTCATCACATCGCTTTTAAACTGGTTGCTTGTATCTGGTATACAAGCCATCCTAGTTTAGCGGGGGCACTCGATCATCATCGCCGCTGCCTCAGCATAAAAGGGTTCACATCATTGCATATGCCACTGCCTCAGCAATAAGTTTAAAAGTTCATCATTGCATATGCCAAAAAAGGAACCAGCCCCATTAAACAAAAACCTTTCACAAATCAAAAACAGGAGCAGCAGTAGTAGAATAGTAGTATAGGAGGAGTAGAGGAGTAGAGGAGGAGGGAGTAGTAGTAGGCAGTAGTAGTAGTATACTAGTAGTAGTATACTACTAGAAAGTAGTAGGCAGTAGTAGTAGTATACTAGTAGTAGTACAGGAGGGAGTAGAGGTAGGCAGTAGTAGTAGTATACTAGTAGTAAAGGAGGGAGTGACCAATTCATCTCAAAATTCTCACAAATTATATCAAATTTGGCAAAATTGCAGCAGAGTGACCAATTCATCTCAAAATTCTCACAAATTTAGCTCAGAATTAGTTTAAAGGCAAGGTGCATCATAGGCAGTGGCATATGCTCAGAATTTTGTCATAAATTTCTTTGGCATCATAGGCAGCAAAAAGAATTGAATTCAAATGCTACGGTTCACCAAAAGCATCATAGATCAGTAGTATAGCAGTTCAAAATTCACCAAGTGTAGTATAGCAGTTCAGTTGAATTCAGAGTAGCAGCAGCAGTAGTAAGACAACAGTGGTAGAGAGAAATAGGTAATACAAGTACCATTTTGCATCAAGCAGTAGAGTAGCAGTAAGGGGATAAGTAGTAGCTAGCCATCTCAAAAAACTTTCACAAATCAAAAAATTTGCATCAAGCTATAGAGTGTAGGCAGTAGACAGTAGAGTGTAGGTAGTAGAGTGTAGGCAGTGGATTAATGGGCATCATGGCAATTGGCAATGCCAAACTGCCAATGACAAGCAAGAGAGGCAAATGCCAAAAAAGTTCATCATTGCATATGCCAAAAAAGGAACCAGCCCCATTAAACAAAAACCTTTCACAAATCAAAAACAGGAGCAGCAGTAGTAGAATAGTAGTATAGGAGGGAGTAGAGGAGTAGAGGAGGAGGGAGTAGTAGTAGGCAGTAGTAGTAGTATACTAGTAGTATAGGAGGGAGTAGAGGAGTAGAGGAGGAGGGAGTAGTAGTAGGCAGTACTAGTAGTATACTAGTAGTAGTATACTAGTAGTATTATAGGAGGGAGTAGAGGTAGGCAGTAGTAGTAGTATACTAGTAGTATAGGAGGGAGTAGAGGAGTAGAGGAGGAGGGAGTAGTAGTAGGCAGTATACTAGTAGTGTTCACAGGCAAAAGCTATAGCTGTGTGTGTCCTGTCAGATTCAAGTGAAATACGATGAAGGTCATTCAGTAGTTCATACAACTGCAAAATAACCTCACAGTATCTATGCCCCCAATTGGAGGTCTGATTACTGAAAATATATAACTGATAGCAGATTGAATAAGTATTCACATGAAAGGAAAAAATATGCCATTTAACTGTACTAGAATATAGTAAAAATATCTTAGATACATGAGACATGCAAACCAAGCAGCAGGATTATACAGACATGTTTTATTTCATTATTTGTAGACATTCCATATGCACATTACTAATCGAAGTTGTCAAACTATTTTCATGAACAGTTATTTCATAATTTTGTCTGTAGTAGTCGAGCACGCAAACCATGCAGCAGGGTAATACAGAAATGTTGCTTAATGTGTAGACATTCCATATGCAAATATAATAATCAAACTACTGAAATTGTTTTCATAGTTTCAGTTCATAAATAAAAAAATGAAATCCCAAATGCTATGTTTACTCATTATACAAAATCCAACCTTGTACACAAGAATGCAAGTCCACATCACAGAAGTTTACTTAGACATCAGTCCTGATGCGGCACAGCACAGTTTTGACTCTATCCGAAAAGAGCCAAGTATAAATTGGCACTTCTAGTTAAAATCATGTATTTGTATGCATTACTAATGCCAATTGTGTGTAGCTTATTGTACAACTGTTTATTTCACTGCGGAAACCATGGACATACAAGTCAAAGAGGCTAGGCCCTAGGGTCTATGGCCCACTGGATATGGACAGATCTAAAGACCATCCAAATACCATGTTCAGTTCAAGAAAAAGGAAAATATCTTAGCACGAAAAACCTAGTCAATTGTAAGCAGGGCTACAAGTTATCTTAGAAGTTGAGAAAATGTGTTCCCAAAAGTTAGCAATGCCAAAACTAAAGAGAACTATTTCTCAATACTAGGAAAACTACCAGAGGATCCATAACAGTAAGCGCACAGAAATATATTAAGACCAGACTATACCTCAGTAAAGGGGAAGAAATAACCAATTCAATCTTCTCTGCAAGCCCACTTTTCTTCACATGCTCCCGCAGAGTGGAGGAGCTCAGGCGGCGGCGCGATACTTCTCAATGGCCGGCGCTAGGGTTCCGGTGACGGGGCGCCGGAGGAGCACGGGGGCGGGGCGCGGGCAAGGGAGAGGAGGACGGGGGCGCGGACCGGGCACGGGGAGGAGAACGGGGGTGGGGGTCGGTGCGCGGAGGAGCTCAATCGGCGGTGGAGATGGCGGCGGCGGCGTGAGATTTTGGCAGCCCTTCAGGGGTAAAACTGAACCGCAGCGAAAGACTTAGAATGTTGAGGGTGGGGACGGCTTATATAGGTTGCGATTAACCGCGGCGGGCAACGTAACAGCCCGCCGGGGAAATGTTTACCGCGGCGGGCGGTTACGTTGCCCGCCGCGGTTAATCTATTAACCGCGGCGGGCTCTGTTATATGCCCGCCGCGGTAAAGATCATCAGTTCAGAATTCATTAGCTATTTTAAGTCTCATGAAGATGAAACTAGTCTATACTAACATAATTCATTAGCTATATTCATTAGTCTATACTAACATAATGCATTAGAATTCAAAATCGAATACAAATATAAAAATAAATATAATATCAATGATATCCCTCCATATCCGATATATTTGCATCCCTAACAAGTAATAGGGACATTCGCACCAACACTCAACAACCACCTATCTATAAGCGCTGAGTGATAAAAAGAACCCTTGGCTTTTTATTACATATATGTCTCTGGGATACATATAGAGTCCACTACATTATTACATATATATATATGTCTCTGGGATACATAAATCATTTTGGTGCAGGTGCTTTCACCGTCCTCTTCTCACCATCGGGGCGGGCCCACGGCATCATCCTGGACTTGTTGAATCGGTCCTCGACGGCCTTGATCTTCTTTGGATGATCGGTAAAAAGCTCGAGCTCTGCGTAGTTGTTGTATTGTTCGGGACTCTGCACCCCATCAGCTCCCACAATCCGCTGCTTTCCGGACACAACCACATGCCTTTTTGGGTCCTCTGCATATATATAGTAGGCCACTTGTGCGACATTGGTTGCTAGTACCCACGGGTCATCTTTGTAGCCGATACTTTTGAGGTCCACGGTGGTTAGCCCATAACTGTCCACTGCAACCGCATTCGGTTTGACCCACTAGCAACGGAAGACGGTTATGCGTAGGTTCTGGCCGTAGTCAAGTTCCCATATTTCTTCAACTTGCCCATAGTATTGCCTCCTCTGGCCCGTGTACTCTTCTTCGCCCTCGTATCGAACACCGCAGTTCTGTGCCGAGCTCTTCTTGTCCTTGTCTTTCGTGTGGAACCTGTAGCCCTGGACGTCATACCCTTGCCACGTGGTGATTTGGCTGGATGGGCCTAACACAAGCCTCTTAACGGTCTCCGTATCTTCATCAGGGCATCCTTCAAGGGGTATGTGTTGCTCTTTGAGCCACTCTACGAAATTGCTCTTGTGATGGTTCTGGACCCATGCCTCCGTGCGTTGTCCATCATTAGCGGCGCGGATCTCTTCTAGGTTCTTTTCAATATATTTCTCCATGCTCACTAACTGATGAAGGATGCTGTAATGAGCTTCTTGCACCATTCGGTTTGCCACATCGGTGCGCACTTTTCGGCCTGTGCACCCCATCCCTGAGGTTTTGCCTTCGTGGTGATGGACAGGCAACCCAATCACCCTCCCATCTCTTATGTACCTCATACACCAGTTCACGGCCTCCTCCGTTGTGTATGCCTCGATCATAGAGCCCTCCGGGTAAGCGCGGTTATGGACGTATCTGTTGAGGGTGGACATGAACCGCTCGTACGTCCACATCTGGTGTAGGTACACGGGGCCTAGTTGATGGATCTGATCGACCATATGCATCATTAGGTGTGGCATAATATCAAAGTAAGATGGTGGAAAGCACATCTCGAGCTGGCAAAGGGTCTCCGCGATGAACTCCTTCAGGGCAGGCAGCTCAGCCTTATCAATGACCTTCTGGGTGATGCGATTAAAGAAGTATGACATCCGTGTGATGACCATCTTCACGTACTCTAGGACGGATAGCCCTAATCGCAATTGGTAGGAACACCGTCAGCATGACGTGGCAGTCGTGTGAGTTGTAGCCGGTCATTATGAGGTCTTTCATGGAGACCAGGCTCTTGATGTTGGAAGAGAAACCAGTCGGCACCTTGATACCCCTAAGCAACTTAAGAAAAGCCGTCCTCTCGTCTTGCGTTAGGTTGCAGGCCGCACCCGGGATATCGACTTTACCGTTCTGAGGCGGTCCCGGGTGAAGGTTCCGGCCTGATGCCCAGATTGACAAGATCCGTTCGTGACTTAATACCATCCTTTGTCTTGCCCTTGATGTCCAGCAGGACACCGATCGTGCTTTCGAAGACATTTTTCTCTAGGTGCATGCAGTCGATGGCATGGGGTGTATTCAGTGTTTTCCAATACGACAGGTACTTGAAGAAAATTGACTTCTTCTTGAAAGGAACGGCGGAGGGGACTTCCTCCGTCTGGTCCCGCTTTCGCTTCCTTGTCTGCTTGCTCCCCTCTTCAGGCGGCTTCTTCTTCTTTCCAAACTCCACCTGATCCATGTCCTTGACCATCTCATACACCTTTGTCCCCCAACTAGTCTGCGTCGGTTGATCACGCTGCGGCTCGTCCTGATTGTCAAAGTATTTGTTCATAATACTTCTTCTATACCTGTGATTTTTTGCGAGGAACCGTCTGTGCCTCATGTACACCATCTTATTGGATCCCTTAAGGTAAGTGTAGCAGGTCCCGTCGATGCAAATTACGCAGCCAGGTCTTCCCTTTGATCTGCCCCGACAGTGAGAAGAGACCGGGGTAATCGGTGATGGTGACAAAGATGATTGCTTTTAGTGTGAACTTCTCCTTGCGGGATGCATCCACCATCTGGACCCCAACATCAAATAGTATCTTCATTTCCTCCATGAACGGCTCCAGGAACACATCTATATCAGTTGCCGGGCTGCTTCGGTCCAGAGATAAGCATGGTCAGCATAAGGTACCTACGCTTCTGACATAGATGGGGAGGTAGGTTGTACATGGTGAGCACGACGGGCCAAGTGCTGTGCGAGCTGCTAAGCTCACCGAACGGGTTCATCCCGTCGGTACTTAGCGCGAACCTAACATGCCTGGGCTCCTTGCCAAACTCCAGGTAGGCCTCGTCGAAATCCTTCCACTGCTTGCCATCGGATGGGTGCCGTAGCTTGCCATCGTCGTTCAGGCGGTCAGCTGATGCATGCCAGGACATGAGCTTGGCATCGTCCGGGTTCCCGAATATTCCACGCAGGCGATCGGTCACGGGCAGGTACCACACCGACAGTGCTGGACTTTTCCTGTGCGTGTAACCCTCTTCTTCATCGTCCTGCTGAGCTGAGATCTGTTTGGCCACACTGCTCTTCTTTGCCCCCTTCTTGTTCTTCTTCCGACCACCCCGCAAGCCTCCCTCGTCTTCTGCATCCACGCGACAACCAGCATTTTTCTTGTACCGACTAAAGCCGCAGTGCAGACAACTCGTCAAATTCTCATACTCATTGCCCCGATACAGGATGCAGTGGTTACGGCATGCATCAAACTTTCTAAGCTTCATCGCCACTGGCCGGATCAGCTTCTTGGCCCGATAAGTATTGGCGGGCACCTTGTTAGCCGTTGGGTACATGGTGGCATGGTAGCTTAACAACTCATTGAAGCTAGTGTCAGACCAACCATGACGAGCCTTCAACATCAACATATGGAGGTTAAAACGGAGCGTCGTGCACTCCTTTGGACAATCGCCGCCGTCCTTATAGAGAGGATCAACTGCCGCCTGTTTCAACTCTCTGAAATTCTCCAACCACTTTGGGCAACCCAACACAACGTCGTCTTTATCGAAGTGTTTGACTAGATCTTCAACAAGCTGCACATCCTCGGGTTGGCTCACAGTATCCTGACCATCACCACCGTCGCTGGCTTCATCGGCCATGTCTTGCATTAGATCATCCACCGTGATGTAATCACGACAACTGCTTGTCACTGTCGGCTGGCGCAGCTGCTGCGGAAGGATCTTTATTCACCGGTGGTGCTGTCGTCGTCGGCGTCGAAGAGCTCACTCCAGATGCACCGCCACTCGCACCAACTCTTTCGCCGTGAAATGTCCAGACTGTGTAGCCCTCGATGAAACCATACATGATCAAATGAGTTTGCACCTCGCTGTCTCGGTGGGCTTTCAGGTTCTTGCAACGAGAACATGGACATATGGTTGTCATCCGCTTCAGTCTCTCACGGTGAGCTTTACCAGCCGCAATAAACTTCCTTAATTCAAAGAGGTACCGCGGATCATTCACTCTATCGATCCGGTACATCCATTCCGATCTATCCATCATATCTGCAAACATTATCCATCACAATCAACATTAAATAAAGAAGAATTAGGAGAAATTGATGATTTTTACGTCCAAAATCATGAAAAAGAGAGGAAATGACGATGTGAAAGATGAAGCATGCATCTATGATGAATCTAAAGTTAAAGAAATACATGACATCATTTTTTCCATTAAAATTGATCTAGATCTAGATGTAGATCTAAAGAGAACTCTAGGTGATGGAAATAGAGAGAGAGGATGGAAGGAGATGGAAATAGAGAGAGAGGATGGAAGGAGAGAGGGAGAGCCTTTATGAACCTCTTATGATGTCCTCCTCCCTCAAATCCAAACCCTTCAACTCAAATTAAAAGTTTCCTCAAATTTTAGGGCAAAGCCTCCCCCCATGAGTTTTGAGAGAGGAAGACCCGTGGAGAAGATGGAGGGTCTGTGCTCTGTATTTGTACAGGCTTTACCGTGGCGGGCAACATAAAACGCCCGCCTCGGTAAATCAACTCTTTACCACGGCGGGCAGTTTAAAGAGCCCGCCATGGTAAACCATATTAACCGCGGCGGGCGATTCATACCGCCTGCCGCGGTAAATAACTATTTCCTGCGGCGGGCAGGTAAGGTTGCCCGCCGCGGTAAACCAATTTCCCGCAGCGGGCGCCCCGGTTAACCGTGGCGGGCAAAAAAGGTGCCCGCCACGGAGCGTATTTTGGCCACGCTGCGCAAATTGATTCCTGTAGTAGTGACTATAAACAAATGAAGTTGGATGAAGATGAACTTTACATCAAAAAGTTGTTGAGCTTGAAGAGATCTACCTAGCTTTGTAGTTGATGACCTTTTTATTCGAAATAGTTTAGATCGGGTCCCAAGTATATGTTTTGAATTCTTGGATTAATTCAATTTCTTGAATTTTTTTGATACAACCTTGGACGGACACCCACTCTATATCAAAGTTGTAGTGCTTAACGAGATCTGAAACTTTGTAGTTCAAACTAGTTTCATTTGAAATCGTTTAGACACTGAAATTTTCAACACAAGATACGTAACAAATAATATGAAAGGATAGCATGCTACAGTGTCACATGTTAGTGTATGATACAGTGGTATGGTGCTCTCGTCAAGCAGGAGCCCATTAATGAATACTATTTAATTTGTTTTACTTGAAGTTTCAAATTGTTATAAAAGATAGTCACAAGTTGATTTGAGTGAAGGCCTCTAAACAATTGAATGGGAAATGCTGAGTTCTTTTTATGCAAATTTATTAAGCTAGGACAAATAGTCCATTTTTCAGATGTATCTGTTTGCATACTGCGAGCTTGTGACTAGTGCGTGTGTAGGCCTCGCCTTTTTCAAAAAAAAGAGGACGGAGCGTTAGGTACGGTAGAGTTGCACCGCCCCGCCTACCAGGTTATCTCTAGCCATTTTGTCTAGGTTTTAAAATTCACGGTATAAACTACACATTTCTGGTGAGCGCTAGGAATACAGCCGAAGGCAGGACCGTCCTAACACACACAGATTCAAGTTTTGGTATTACACAAAAAAGTAGATAACCGAGATATGGACAATGATGCAACCTAAGAAGTGGCCTTGCGTCTTCGCTGCTGCCTGTGTGGCCCATTTTCATCCGGGAAGAGCGTAGGCTGTGCTTCGACGTTAGACGCGTTCGGCCTAGCCTCGAAGAGCTGGTCGTAGGCCTCCCTTCCCGATACAGTTGGCGTTGATAGATTAAGATCAAGCCCATACGCTGCATGATTAGGGTCTCACCTCGTCCAAAAGCAGGCATTCGAGAGAGACTATGAGCCACCAGACGTTGGCTCTGTAGTGGTAGCATCGGCTTAGCCGTCGACGGCTGCTTGGGAGGTTGATGAATTAGTGGGGATTCCACATTTTGCAACACTCGCTTGATGAAGTTCTTGAGGCAGCGTGCGGCGGAGGTGTCACTGACCAAGACCGGATGGTGGTCCCACGGCGGTATGCTGAGTAGGTCAACGTTCGTCGTGGGCTTGGGCGGGCCAAAGTCTGGTGGATAGCCCTTCTCGTCCTCCGTAGATACATCAACACCTGAGGGATAGGTGGGATGGAGGATTGCAATTGCACGCGCGGATGGCCTCCGACGGGGCCTCATCCGGAGAAGCGGTCATCGGAGTTGTAGACCGGCGCTCTGGTGAAGGGCCTCTCACGGTCCGGCTGACAGTGAGCGAGACTACGAACTCCTCTAATATTGGGTCCTCTGTGACGTCAGGACCAACATGTGTGGCATCCGGGCACGACGTTAGCGCCAACGGATCAGGCTAAGAGAGGCATTAAAGCGTACAAACAACACATATTATAGATTAGCTATATATTTATAGACATTTCACAATTATATTGGGATGACATGACATGGTTAGAAGATTAACACCAGGAAATGCTTGTGCTCCTACTACTGCTGGCGGACCCAGCCGAAAATATGAGCTAGGGCCACTAGTACAGAAACAAGTTGTACTCCCGGTTGGGAAATCCCTTCAGCCCCGATTTCCCAACCGGGAGCACGAATCCGGTACTAAAGGGCCCCTCCTTTAGTCCCAGTTTCTCGCCCGGGACTAAAGGTCCACCTTTAGTCCCGGTTGGTAATACCAACCGGGGCTAAAGAGGCCTCCCGGCCTGGCCACGTGGGCCGGCCCTTTAGTCCCGATTGGTATTACCAACCGGGACTAAAGGTTTTCTTTTTTTCTTTTTTTTGTTTCTATTTTCAATTGATGATTCATTTTGGTTTTCGAATAGGTTTTCGAATACGCATTCTACGCTGCTAATAATATACGTATTCTACACGCTTATAATGTTTGAACATTTTGTACAAACTAAAGTATGAAACTAACGTATATATTACAAGCATATACATATATTGTACGTTATTTTATGTACATATAATATGTATATATATATTACAAATAAAGCTTGCATTGTATATTCTATCATATCCTTAGGATAACAAATTCACTCCATCTGGTTTGGCTTCCATGTTTCATTCATGTCATTGTAGAACTCGTCGACGGGGTTTAAGACCTGGTCATTAAGAAATCCTGCTATGGTCTCTTGAATTGCTTTCAGTTGGTCACGTTGTATGACTTTTTCCTTCAACCATAGAGTCTTCAATAAAAGTTAAAGGAAAAGTATTAATATATATATATATATATATATATATATATATATATATATATATATATATATATATATATATATATATATATATATGTGTGTGTGTGTGTGTGTGTGTGTGTGTGTGTGTGTGTGTTGGTCACGTGATTACTTATATATATGAGCAATAAAAGAAATTGTGAATATATGAATATATTTATATAACGTACTTTGAGGATCTCTTCAGGAGTTCTTTATGCGTACGCCATGATGAACTTGCAAACATAGTATCCGCAGTAGTTGGTCCCCTGTTCTTGCCTCAGAACCCACTTTTACGAGAAAAAAGATCTGGTGAATTGAAAGCATGCATGGTGTTAATTGAATTATATATATATAAATGTAGCTAGTACTTACTTTGTGTGCGATTACATCCAGTGGCGCTTTGCAATGTTTCATGTGGTGTTCCTCAATGAAACTTTTCCAAATACTGCGTCCAATAAAATAAAAAATTAATTTGGCCTTTAATAATTGTTGCAGTTAAGAGATCGGGGTATATATAGTTGCTAGAGAGACCAAATTACCCTTGGATAATATCTATCATGTCTTGGTACTCTGTTTGCTCTTTTCTTAACGAGTCTAAGATGCTCAACCGACTATTGACCATATCGATGACCATCAATATCCAATGATTGCTGCATATGTTTTTATACACAAATATGACCGACATTAACTAGAGTCAACATATATATATATATATATATATATATATATGGGAGATAGCTTAGCTAGTAAGCAAATAATTGAACAAATGTCCATATGATCGACATTAATTATTTAACACTCACTTGAAGTTGTAGGGGAAGAGTATGTCCTTGTTTTGTTGGTTCACTAAGAACCTCATGAGATTTTTCTCGAGTTCAGCTTTCCATTGAGGTGGGGGATTAGGGTGTTTAAATACGACATTTGGATCAACGAAACCAACATCATTATCCTTTCTCTTTCTGAGTTCTGTCATCTCATATCTGCATATATAAAAATATAGTGTGAGGATATATAATTTATATATATACATGTAGCTTTATATATATACACTTTAATAGTAGAAAATAATCACACTTACAGACAATAGCAGCTAATGAGACTTTTGTCGAGAGAGTCCAGGTGGCATAGTTGGTGTAATTCTAAAAACTCGACATATATAACGTCATCGCCACGGAAGTAATGTTGGTTTCTAACTCTGATAGAAACAAAGGTCTCTCCCCGTTCACACGCCGCCATGTACCACTTGTTTAGCAGGTATATTTGCGTACCCAGTTCACCTAAGGCCTCAGGGTTGTATAGACTCTTTCCATGTTCAAATTTTTTCCAAGGATCCACTTTCGGAGCAGATGGTCCTTTAGCGAGCACTTGGGCAAGGTCCAAACCAGTATCCTCGTAAAACTGAAATAGGTCCTCAAAATCGACATCTAGTAAGTCTAAGTTTGAACCATATTCATTATGAATGACAAGAGGGGGACTGATTGTTGCGATTGTTGTCCGAGTTGTGCAACACCTTTCTCTGCTCTAGCCTTTTTCTGCACCACCTCAAATGACTTTGTGAGAGAGCGGTCATAGTCCAATTTTGGCAGGGTCTTTTGAGATTCCTGCTTTTTCTGGTCCACCTTCTTTCTTCGAAGATCTGGAGATAGGTAGAAGTATGGTTTCTCCAGGTTCTCCCTCGCTTCTCGTTGCTTTCTTACTTTTTGAAGAAACTGTTCATATCTTTTTATACTACAGCATTTAATTCCTTTTCACTTTTCTCGTAAGACAAGTTTTTGGGGAATAACTAGATTAGAGGAGGCTTTCTTCTTTGCCGGTTGGTGGGCCAACAACTTCATTTGCGGGGCGGACCTCTTAGGAGCTAGCTGCTTCTTGGTCATCAAGGGAGGCGGGGCAGCCGATTGGAGACCTCCTTGGAGGTGGCGGCGGTGGCGGCGTTGCATAATCAGTTGCCCGGAGCACTATGATGATCTGGAGATTGAATAATTGGACTTAGGTTGGTGGAGGCCCTGCTGTGTGAGTACAAAAAAGAATAATTAGGTATAAGAAATTGTTATTATTAATCATGCATGTTAATAGAAAATTAGTGAAAAAATTGTTTCGTTCACTTTTGTCCGCACCTATTGTCTGATAGTTGAGGAAAGCGGCGGTGAACTAGAGACCCCGGGAATAATGATGTAGCGCTTGCGCCATAGTATGAATGTCTTCTCTACTTCTCCTAGAGTCTTCTCCCCATCACCTCCTGGAATGTAAAGAGCCAGATCACTAAAACCTTTGTTAACTCTATCCACTGAGACGCTAACATATCCAGGTGGTATTATTGCCCCATGGATTCTTGGTGTCTTAGGTAGGATCTAGGAGGAGAAAAAACACCGAGAGCCACCATGATTGTGGCATTCCCTTATGGAATATGTAGCTCACATGATGTAAACGGTGCAGTGATGTCATCCACGGGGAAACGTAGCATTGCATCATCTTGATTTGGTAACTCCGTGGAAGCGTAGCTGCTTTTCAACTGATCAGGGGGCTAATATTAATGTTGATTCCTGGATCTGATGCCTGCCTTTGGGCACTCATTGCTATTTGCACTTGCTTTATGATTTCATCCTACATTCTAGCTTGCATGTCTTTTTCACGCTCCTGTGCTTGAAGCAACGCCTCCCATGACTCACGAAACATATTCCTCCAACCTGCTGATCCTGCGTTGCTTCCTCATCCTTCCTTCTCTGCCGGCTTCTGTAGGTATCTCTGTCGTTAGGGAAACCATGCTCCCAAGAAATGTTCCGTCCTAAACCTCTCGTTCGGCCACTGTGTTCAGCAGTCCCGATGGCATACGTCAGTTCATCCTTCTCTCTATTGGGCCTGAACGCACCAATAGCTTTAGCTTGTAGAGCATAAGAAAATCTTTGTGTTGCTCTTTCGAGTTTTGGGCCATGAACCAGCTTCCCGGTCTCTAGGTCCAGTCTTCCCCCATGAGCGAAAAACCAATTCTTCATGTGTTTGGGCCAATTGAGTGATTCTAGGTGTGATACCCTTGGCAAGAATGTCCGCTTCCATTTTTTCTCACTTGGGAATGGCAGTCGTGTAGCCACCTGATCCCATGCCATGGTGGTATACCTTCTGTCGGGCCATTCTCTTGGTTCCTTCTCACCCGTTCCTCACCCTCTTCTGATGTCTTGCTACTGTACAAAATCATTCTAGTAGGGCCTCAACTTCGCGAGCGGGCCCTCTAGTATTGAAATTGGGCGTTAGGTTCTTCTTGACGTATTTCATGTATAGGGATTTCTTCCAAGTCTGGAATTGTGTGGCCATCTTCTTCATAGCCCACTTTCGAACTAGCTCCTTCAATTCATCATCGTTGATATCATCATAATCATCCGCTTGCAACGTGAAATGTTGAAGGATATCATCCCAAATTAAATTCTTATCAAGATCAGAGACAAAACTAACATGAGGCTCGTTGATCTTTTGCTTCCATTCACTGGGCACTGATCGGAAGTCTGTCCCTTACAAGGTACCCACAGTGTTGCACGAATTTCCTTGCATGTGGACCAAGTGGTTCGCCTGTCTCGATATTGAATTCCTGATATTATGTAGCGCCCCTCCAATGGCTTTTTCGGGCCTCGAATATTTTTGCTTTTCGCCGTTGTGGTCGTCGATCCAGAGGGCTACGTATAAAAAAAGAATAAATAAATATCATGTGTACACATAATAGATGATAGATATTCAAATATATATATAATATTAAATATATATATAAATATATATACCTCGCCAGTATTTTCTTGCATAATATTTTCTTGATTATTTTCAAGAGCTAGGTATTGACTCCCGTCATCTACATCCTGCTGGTCACCATCGGCAAATTGAGTGCCGGTGTTGATAATATCCATCATTTCTTCATCCATGTTGTCTCTCGGGGAAGCCATCTAGCTTTTACACCACTAGATATATCTATAAAAAATAAAAACCATATATCTATAAAATGGATCGAGTCATGTGCTTAAAATTAATTAAATAACTACACTCGAAATTCAAGTCTCCAAAGCATAACTTTGATTTCTTATTTTCTAGAAATATTTATTGGCAAGTGATATATATAACAAATTTATATATATAACAATATAAATTTAAAACTCTCTAATATGTATAACAAATATATATATATATAACAATACAAATTTATAACTCTCTAATATGTATGTATAACAAATTTATATATATAACAATGAAAACCATACACTAGTCATGCATATGCTATTTAATGGATAGAGCTAGGGGATTAAACTTAAATAATTATAGAATTTAGGGTTATTATTTACGCCGAGCTCTGGTTAGGGTTTGCATGCGCGGAACTTGATTAGGATATATATAAGAGTTTGGAGTGGAGCTCGGCCGGGTTAGGATTAGGAGCGAGTTCAGGATATTAGGTTATATATATCCTGATCTACATTGGTGTATATAAATATATCAAAATTCATGTCACCCTAATTATGAAGAATCAAATATATATAACTATAGAATTCAAGGTTATTATTTACGCCTTTGTTAGGGTTTAGAGCGGAGCTCGGCCGGGTTAGGGTTTGGAGCGGAGCTTAGGATATTAGGATATATATCAACATTAATGTCAATATATCAAAATTCAGATATATATACCAAAAAATTCATAGCACTAATAAAAACAATCTTTTCAATTGTGACGAAGATTCTAATATATTTCTACAACTATATATTGTAGTACACTACTACATTTTTCTACAATTCATCCACTCAACATTTTTTCTATATATATATTATATTTAAGTAAACTACTACATTTTTCTATTTTATCTACAAATAAAATCTATCTATTTTTTCTATATTTTTTCTATGTGCACACACTCATACACACACTGTTGCTCACATATAGCACGGCGAGCATAAGCACGATGGCGAGGACGAGCATGAGCACAAGCACGATGAGGAGATCGAGGATGACGAGTGTGGAGGATGATGCGCGCGTGGAGCTGGCTAGGACGAGGCACGCGTGCGCGTAGAGCCAGCCGCCGAGGACGAAGGACGAGCTCGAGGCGTGGTGTTGGCCGGAGGTGATCTCTCGACGACGAGGATGAGCGCGCGGTGACGAGGACGACGACGAGCGCTCTGACAAAGGGGATGACGATGAGCGCTCCGGTGAAGGGGACGACGAGCGCACGGCGAGGTGTGCGAGCACGTGGAGCTGGGGACAAAGCTGGCGATGTCGAGGACGAGGATCGACAACGGCGATGAATGCGTGGAAGATCCAAATCAGATCTGGGTGAGGGCGAGGACGATGGCGATCGATCCGGGTCTGGGTGCCATGCACGAATGGGAGAGGCACAAGTCGGGCCGCCAGCGGAGACGGCGAGAGATGGGAGAGGCGCGTGGAGGCAGTTGGAGCCGATGAGGAGCGACGACGACGTGGTGGCTCTCGGGCGATGGATGAAGATGATGGAGGCAGAGAAGAAGACGAGGCGATATATATTTAGGGGATCTTTAGTCCCGGGTGAAACCATGGCGCGGGACTAAATGACCTTTAGTCCCGGGTGATGGTAAGAACCAGGACTAAAGGTCTGACCTTAAGTCCCGGGTGCAGCCATGACCCGGGACTAAAGTTATTTTTTAGCGGGCTGCGAAAACGTAGCCCACCTTTAGTCCCAGGTGGTTGATCCACCAGGGAGTAAAGGTGGGCTGCAGTTGGCTTTCTACCAGTTTTTAGAAGTTTTTCCTTTTTTATATATTTCTTTTATATAAATATGCAGAGAGTTATTAATTGCCTAATAAATAAAATATTATCCAAAAAATTATAAAAAAATTCCTGGACTTGGTTTTGCATTATTATACACAACAAAAATTTGTAACCTAAACTCTTTTGTTTTACTGTATAAATATTTAACATAGTGTAAATAATAATTACAATTTGCACCATGCAAAAATATACTACTTGATTAAAATCATTAAAACTATTGCTTTTCGATAGGAAATTAGTTTTCACATCTTATTAACGTGGATCATTTGTTTTTCATCACACATTCTCCATGGGAAATCCACCATCAAGCAGAAAATTCATTTAAACCGTAGAAAATATGAAAACACGACAAAAAAATATGAAGTCACAATTATTACATAATAGGTCTAATACATCACCATATCAAGCCAGGACTAAAACAATTTTTTCACTAATTTTTTCATATCAGATGCATTGCTTTTGCTTTTTGCTTTGTGCGACATGGAAATCCCACCATCAAGCACAAATTTAATCTGAACATAGAAAAAAGGAAACACCTAATAAACATCTCTGAATTCACAATTATTACATAATACCTCTAATACACACTACTAAACATCACTATATATATCAAGCGGGCACAGTAGTGAAACTTCTTCTTAACGTATATCCCTTGGTTATGATCGCGTCGTAACCATGGAGTGTCATCATCATTTAGCTGGATGCTTGGGTCTTTGTTCACTGTGAAGGGTGGAATTCGGTCATCCTTTTCATAATCTTCTGATATGTCTGACTTATCTTCAATTCCGACGATGTTTCTTTTCCCTGAAAGAACTATGTGGCGCTTTGGCTCATTGATTGGGTCGTTGTTGTTTTTCCCTCTTCTGTTTTGTAGACATGTCCTTGACATAGAACACCTGATTCACATCCTTGGCAAGGATGAACGGTTCGTCTTTGTACCCAATATATTGTTGAGGTCCACGGTTGTCATTCTATACTGGTTGTCGACTGCTACCCCGCCTCCAGTCACCATTACCCATTGACACTTGAACAAAGGTACCTTAAAAGTAGGTGCATAGTTTAGTTCCCATATCTCCTCTATGTGGCCATAATATGTTTGCTTATTTCCATTAGGGTCGGTGGCATCTATGCGGACACCACTATTTTGGTTGGTGCTCTTTTATCTTGGGCTACTATGTAAAATGTATTCCCATTTATCTTGTACCCTTTGTATGTAAGGATATGCCACGATGGTTGCCTAGCCAACAAATACAATTGCTCATCAATACATTCATCACCCTGACATTATTTTCGCAACCAGTCGCTGAAAGTTTCCATGTGCTGACGCGTAATCCAAGCTTCAGACTTCCCTAGAAAACTCGGATCGGAGCAACTCTTTATGTGTCTCGATATACGGATCCACCAAGGAGGAGTTTTGTAGAACTGTGTAGTGTGCTTTATTAAAATAATTGTCCTGCGTACCAATATATGGTTTCTTCCCTAGTATCCCCTTTCCACTTAGTCTCCCCTCGTGTCACGATTCAGGAACACCAATCGGGTCAAGGTCGGGAATAAAGTCAACACAAAACTCAATGACCTCCTCTGTTCCATAGCCCTTGGCGATGCTTCCTTCTGGCCGAGCACGGTTGTGAACATATTTCTTTAGGACTCCCATGAACCTCTCAAAGGGGAACATGTTGTGCAGGAACACAGGACCGAGAATGCTAATCTCCTTGACCAGGTGAACTAGGAGGTGTGTCATGATATTAAAGAAGGAAGGAGGGAACACCAACTCAAAGCTGACAAGACATTGAACCACATCATTCTGTAGTTTAGCTAGATCCATTGGATCGATTGCCTTCTGAGAAATTGCATTGAGGAATGCACATAGCTTCACGGTGGCTAGACGTACATTTGGAGGTAGAATTCCTCTTAATGCAACTAGGAAGCAATTGCGTCATGAGCACGTGGCAGTCATGGGACTTTAAGTTTAGGAATTTCTTCTCTAGCACATTTATTATACCCTTTATATTCGAGGAGAATCCAGATGGTACCTTGATGCTTGCTAGGCATTCAAACATGCTTTCCTTCTCTTCTTTGCTAAGAGTGTAGCTGACAGGACTTAAGTAATGGCGTCCATCATCTGTCTTCTCTAGATGGAGGTTGTCTCGTTCTTTCAAACATCGCAGGTCCCTGTCATGCTTCAAGTGTGTCCTTAGGCTTCCCATACACACCCATGAAGCCTAGCAGGTTCACACAAAGATTCTTCGTCAGGTGCATCACGTCGATCGTGCTACGGACCTCTAGGACTTGCCAATAGGGTAGCTCCCAAAATATAGACTTCTTCTTCCACATGGGTGCGTGACCGTCGGCGTCATTCAGAACAGGTTCGCTACCATGTGCCTTTCCAAATACTACTTTCTTGAGTACATCCTCGACCATATTGAGTACATCCTCACCAGTTCGGTTGCCCGGCTTGGTCTGGTGGTCTGCCTTACCATTAAAATGCTTGCCTTTCTTTCTTAGGGGGTGATTCACAGGAAGAAATCGACGATGGCCAAGGTACATGACCTTTCGACATTTTTTCAAAAATATACCTTTAATGTCATCGAAATAGTGCGTGCATGCATTATATCCCTTGTTTGATTGTCCTAAAAGATTACTTAGAGCAGGCCAATCATTGATTGTTACGAACAACAATGCTCGCAGGTCAAAGTGCTCCTGTTTGTGCTCATCCCACACACGTACACCTGGTCTGTTCCACAAAAGTAGAAGTTCTTCAACTAGTGGCCTCAGGTACACATCGATGTCGTTGTCAGGTTGCCTTGGGCCTTGGATGAGCACTAGCATCATAATAAACTTACGCTTTATGCATAACCAGGGAGGAAGGTTGTAGATACATAGAGTAACAGGCCAAGTGCTATGACTACTGCTCTGCTCCTCGAAAGGATTCATACCATCCGTACTTAAAGCAAACCTTAAGTTTCTTGTGTCATTTGCAAACTCTGGGAATTCTCTATCGATTGCTCACCACTGGGACCCATCAGCAAGGTGTCTCAACATATTGTCTACCTTGTGGTCTTCTTTGTGCCATCGCAACAACTTTGCATGGTCTTTGTTTCTGAACAGATGTTTCAAGCATGGTATTATAGGAGCATACCACATAATCTTGGCAGTGATTTTCTTCATGGGACGTTCGCCCTCAACATCACCAGGGTCATCTCGCCTGATCTTATACCGCGATGCATGACATACTGGGCATGCATCTAACTTCTCGTACTCCTCGCCATGGTAGAGGATGCAGTCATTAGGACATGCATGTATCTTCTGGATTTCTAATCCCAAAGGGCAGACTACCTGTTTTGCTTCGTACAGTAGTGGCGGGCAATTCGTTATCCTTCGAAGCATCTTCTTTTGGATTTTTAGTAACTCCCCAAATCCCTTGTCAGATACACCATTCTTTGCCTTCCATTGCAGCAATTCCAGTGTAGTACCCAACTTTTTCTGCCCCGCATCACAAGTTGGGTATAGCAATTTCTTGTGATCCTCTAGTATGCGCTCGAACTTGATCTTCTCCTTTTCACTTTCGCATTCTCTTTGTGCGTCACGAATGGCCTGACCAAGATCATCAGCGGGCTCATCTTCGGCCCCTACCTCTTCTTCAGCTTCCCCCATTGCAGTATCATTGAAGGCACCATATTCAGCAATAATGTCATCATCGTCCTATTGTTCTTCTTCACCTTGTTCCATTACAACCCCGGTTTCTCCGTGCTTCGTCCAACAAATATAGTTTGGCATGAAACCTGACTTCAACAAGTGTGAATGAAGACTCCTTGAGCTAGCATATTCCTTCAAATTCTTACATATGGCACATGGGCAGCACATGAAACCATCGCGTTTGTTTGCCTTGGCCACACGTAAGAAAGAATGCACGCCCTCAATGAACTCTTGGGAGCGGCGATCAGCATTGTACATCCAATACTGGCTCATCTGCATTACATGACATACATACCATATTAAAACCTAGAACATAATTAGTTAATTATACGACATGCATGCCACCACATAAGGTATTAATTTATGAAAGTTTCGCTACAATGTAGACAATCCCAACTACCACTAAAAAAACTAAAGCGAAAATGCACTTCAGCGGCATAAGGATTTCGCGACCAATTCCAACTAAAACAGACAGATCATGCATTTGTTCAATATCTATGGGCTTCTTCCGCAGGATCACTGCCTCATCAGCCGCCGTACTGCCTGTGCAAGAGAGTTTTGCACGTGTTCAATGTACTCTTCCTCCCAGTACCAGTCTGAACATCCAGTGCCATCCCACTAAAATTAAAACAAAAAATTAGAACTTTAATCACAATCATCATAAAAATAAGTATAAATTAACCATAATCATCAAATACGACAAAATAACTCACATTGCGATCCGAACACTTGTAGAAGATACGGCCCTTGTTGGGACACTCCTTCCTCACCCGGTACTCCATCACAATCTTCTCCTCACACTTGGCGCATGCAATGAGAGGGAGGTCCGGCCTCAGTCGCTTTGGAACCCGATGACTGGCCGAGGACCCGGAAGCAGTTGCCATCTACTCTCTATACTCATTTTTAATATAATATAAATTTCTCATTTTATAAACAGATAAAATTAAAAAACTCTAAAATTCTCTATATCTCTAAACCATGAAGTGTGCTATGCATGCTAGAAATGAAAGCTGAATACTAGTTTTGAATAACTACTTTAACCTTCCTTCATCCAAATATGCAAACTTTAAAGTGATTTTGAGCTTAAATGGCTTACAAATAAAAAAAATCCACCATAAAAAACCACATATATCTAGTCCACAAAATGAGATATGCTACTGATGAAACATGAGAGTATAAAGTTTGTAACCTTTAGAACCGAAGAATCGATGGAGGAATCGAAGAAATCTTGTGATTACCGGCGATGAGGAAGAAGAGAGGCCGGCAATGAAGCAAGAACACTGAGCTCGAAGTGGCTCGGGCTCGGGGAGGAAGAAGGGGTACATAGGAGGGGACCTTTAGTCCCGGTTAGAGACAGCAACCGAGACTAAAGGTCCCTTTCTAGTCCCGGACGGAGCCTCCAGCCGGGAGTAGACTTTTACTCCCGGTTGGAGGGACCAAGTGGGAGTAAAAGTTAACCTTTAGTCCCGGTTGGTAGCTCCAACCGGGACTAAAGGTCCCCTGCAGCAAAAGCCTGCCGCAGTAGCCGTTGGGTAGGGACCTTTAGTCCCGGTTGGAGCTACCAACCGAGACTAAAGCCAAAATTCGAAGTGGATCAAAAGTCATTTCTCTACTAGTGGGCAAACCGCTATATACATATAGTGAACTTCGCCGATGTATCGATCTAACTATGTATGTATACCGTATATATATTGGTATATCACATAACAATTATATTCTAACATGTAATTCAGAAAACAAATGGTGCATTAGAAGTTTGAACATGATTACCTTTCATATGAAAAGCACATAAGGGGAATTTTTGTTCCATAATCCAAATAATTTACCATACATGAAATGATCAAAACAAAAAAGTATAAACAACCTGCAATTAAAATAAAATTTAGTAATGAGTAAGTGATAAATGAGGAAATATGTAACAAAAACTGTCAAACATACCAATCCTCAAACTCTAAGAGCATGGAGGCCGCTTTGGAGGTAAACTCATCTTCCCCCAATCCTGTGTTAAACCCATCACCGTCTCCAGCTTCATCTCTTCCCCCCCATGGCTTCATCTCCCCCATTCATAGCATCAGCATTCAACAACAACAATCACCAAAAAAACAAACAAAACAAAGCCGCCCAGGTCCAGCCGCCAGGGGCAGGCCACAGCGAGCAGCGGCGCAGGCGCGCTGGCCACCGGCGCGCCTAGCCAGCTGCTGCTACCTACGGCCGTCTGCCGAGCCTGGCCGCCCGTCGTCGTTGGGATTAGGGAGGTAAGAGCGGGGTTTGGATCCGGGGACGCCGGGACGAGGAGCACTGGCTAGAGCCGTCGCCACGCCGCCTGACGGCCTGAGGCTGAGGGATGAAAGTCTAGGATCGACAATCAATCATGCTGTATAGTGGATGGATCAAACACACACAAGAAACTGAACGCAGGGCGATCACAGATTTGGAAACTGTCACCGGATGACAGGGTGACAGCGCCCCTTTTCGCTTTGGATGGTTCAGGATACAAATGCCTAACCGGCTTACCAATTACCACGCCACACACACTAAGGATCCAGCTACTTATACCTACAGCTAATGGACCTCTTTTACAAAGCAATAACCGCACAAACTCGACACCAATGCACTGAAAAACACAGAATGCAGATAACTGCAGAATGTGGGCGCGGTCACCACCACCAACTGCTGCCCCGGCTTGTCTGCCTCAGTTTGAACCTAAGCTTCCCGCCTTGCCGCTGCCAGCTTGGACATGCCACGTTGCTGCCTAGTGTTGTGACAGGATTACACCAACAGAACTCCCCCCTAAGCCTGGCACACACTGGGATCCCTAACACCAATCAGGTGAGTCATGACACTCAGCTTCACTGCTGCCATAGACTTAGTCAATACATCTGCCTTTTGTTCTTCAGTCCGCACCCTTCTCAACACAATCTGCCCCCTCTCAATGCATTCCCTAATGAAATGATACTTCAAATCAATGTGCTTACTTCTACCATGAAAGACAGGGTTTTTCATGAGAGCAATTGCAGAATTGTTATCAACAAACAGGGTGACTGCCTTTGGCTTCTCTCTTGTGATCTCACTGATCAAATTTCTGAGCCACAAAGCCTGTTTAGCTGCAGCTGTAGCAGCCATAAACTCTGACTCACATGAAGACAGTGAAATAGTCTTCTGTTTCTGTGAGCACCAAGTGACCAAGTTCTCATTCAAATAGAATGCCATTCCTCCTGTGCTTCTCCTTTCAACAGCATCAGCACCATGATCACTATCAGAGTAACCCACAAGCTTGTCTGCACACCCACCTTGAACATACACCAGTCCAAGATTAATTGTGCCTCTCAAGTATCTCAAAATCTATTTGACAGCTTTGGCATGCATCACTGTAGGCCTTTCCATGAATCTGCTAGCAACTCCCACAGAATAAGCTAGGTCAGGCCTGCTGTGCAACAAATACCTCAAGCATCCAATCATCTTCCTGTATTCAGTAGCATCAACCTGCTGACCTCCTTTATCTGCATTCAGTTTGCATCTAGGTTCCATTGGAAACTTGGTAGAGTTACACTCACTCATCCCAAACTGTTCCAACACCTTTCTTGCATATCCACTTTGCTTTACAGTGATGAAATCCTCTTTCTGATCTACTTCTATTCCAAGATAGTAGCTCAGCAGCCCCAAATCTGTCATTTCAAATTCTGCCATCATCTGCTTCTTAAACAAATTGATCTCTTCTGTATTGCTCCCAGTTACAACAAGATCATCAACATATACTCCCAAGATCACTGCACTGTCACCAGTACCCCTAGTATACACTGCTTGCTCACTCAAACATCTTCTGAAACCAAACTTCTTCAGGCTATTGTCTAGCTTGACATTCCAAGCCCTAGGAGCTTGTTTCAGACCATAAAGTGCTTTGCTCAGCTTGAACACTTCTTGTTCCCTGCCCTTCACTTTATAGCCCTCATGTTGTGAGACATAGACCTCTTCCTCCAGTTCTCCATGTAAGAAAGCAGATAATAGCCCTCAGGTTGTGAGACATAGACCTCTTCCTCCAGTTCTCCATGTAAGAAAGCAGATTTGACATCCAAATGATGAACTTTCCATCCATTATTAGCTGCAAATGCAAGTAGCACTCTCACTGTGTCTAACCTAGCAACAGGGGCAAACACCTCTTCAAAATCTATTCCATATTTTTGCACATATCCTTTTGCAACTAATCTAGCCTTGTATTTCACCACTTCACCATTAGAGTTCCTTTTCAGTTTCAAAACCCACTTTAGCCCAATGGGTTTCTTACCCACAGGTAACTTGACCAGTTTCCATGTTTTGTTCCTTTCTATGGATTGCATTTCCTTGTCCATAGCATCCTTCCATTCTTGATGAGCAGTAGCTTCTGCATAACTGGTTGGTTCATCAGCTTCCACCAACAGTGCTTCCACATCGGAGTCTACCAGTTCAACCTCTGAGGTGTCATCATAGATATTATCTAGATTTCTAAACCTCATGGCTCCACTTTCATTTACTGATGATGGTGTGAGCATCTCACTCCTAGAGTGTTCCTGTTGTGGTGTGGAGAAACCAGCTCCTGAGAATTCTACAGAGGTATCATTCTGCATTTCTTGATCAGTTGGTCACTGTAGCTCATCTGGCACATTTTCTGAATCTTCAGGTACCATATCATTTCCATGTTGCATCTGTTCACTCTGCCACCAGACCTCACTATTTTCACCTCCACTACCAAAATAATCTGTTGATGATTCACCATCAACTATAAAATCCACATAAACTTCTCCATCCCAGTCCCACACCTTGCTCTCTTCAAACACTGTATCCCTGCTGACAACAATTTTGTTTGAGGCTGGATTATACAACCTGTATGCCTTGCTTCCATCCTCAACCCCAAAATACACTAGCTTCCTGCTTCTATCATCAAGTTTCTTCAGGTGTGGTGTAACAACCTTGGCATGAGCTGTACACCCAAACACCTTCCAATGTCCCAAACTTGGCTTCCTTCCAGTCCAAGTTTCATGTGGTGTCTTATCACCCAATACCTTGGTAGGTAACCTGTTGAGAAGATAAACAGCATGCCTAACAGCTTCTGCCCAATATCTCCCTGGAACTTTCATGCTCTTCAGCAATGTTCTAGCCATATCCATGACTGTCCTGTTTCTTCTCTCAACTACTCCATTTTGTTGGGGAGTAAATGGAGCAATAAAATGTCTCTTGATCCCTGCTTGTTCACACACCTCTGCAAACAAACCAGATAGGAATTCCCCTCCCCTATCTGACCTGAGAGTCTTGATTCTGCACTCTGTTAGGTTTTCAACTTCTACCTTATACTTTACAAAAGCAGCAAGTGCTTGATCTTTGCTCTTAAGCATGTGCACTTCCATCCACCTTGAGTGATCATCAACCAACAGCATGAAGTATTTATTCCCTCCTACTGTTTCTGGTGAAATTGGACCACACAGATCCACATGGACCAATTTGAGCTTCTCTTCTGCTTGCCACTGAGTAGCTCTAGGAAAGCTTGTTCTTGTTTGTTTGGCTGTCAGACAGTCACTGCACACTTGTTCAGGGTGACTAATGACAGGAACCCCAAAAGCCATTCCTTTCCCCACCAATTGTTTCAAGGATCTAAAGTTGACATGTCCTAATCTTCCATGCCACAACCAAGCTTCATTTTCTATGCTAGCCATCAAACAGACAGGTTCCACTGTATTCAACTCAATTTTGTACATCATGTTTACTGTCCTAGGAACTTTCATGATCAGTCTATCAGATTGTTTCTCTACTACCTCTAGCTCATTTTCATCAAGCAAAATCTTATGTCCTATTTCTGTGAATTGACCAAGGCTGATAAGATTACTTCTTAATCTAGGAATGTAATAGACATCTGACAGAATCCACTGATCCCCAAATTTTCCCTGGAAAACTATTGTACCTTTACCATGAATTGTAACAGTGGAATCATCACCAAACCTCACCTTGCCTGTTATGCCATGATCCAGATCCTTGAATTTCTGAAGATCACCAGTCATGTGGTTACTAGCTCCATTATCCAAGTACCAAATGTTCCCTGTAGGATTGCCTCCTTCAGCAAGATGGAGTTCAGGCACTGTCTCTGCCTCTTTCAGAAGCACCCTTGGAGCCCTGTTGTCAGATGAGTACTATAGCTGTCCCGGCAAGGCCGTTTCAGCCAACAGCACTGAATGCTCCTTCTCTTCTGCTTTGGCATAATGTGCCTCCTCCTTCTTCTTCTCACCAGGGCATCGGTTGGCATAGTGACCATAGCCATGGCACTTGAAGCATTTGATGTGACTCTTGTCATGCTTCAAATTGCCATCCCTGCCTGCATCAACACCACCTCCACAGCCACTGCTGCTGCCTCCCCGGCCACGACCTCTCCCTCGCCAACTCCTATCACCTCTCTTCCCCTTCCCCGAGAAATCTCCATCAGCATTCTTCTGTCTTGCTTCCCACTCTGCCTGAGTTAGCAAGACTTGGCCTTTCACCGATCGAGAGCCACTGCTTCCCCGCCGTGTGCGCTCCTCAAAGGCCTTCAGGCGCCCCACTGCTTCATCGAACGCTAGGGTCTTCAGATCATAGAACTGTTCAATACCTGCCACGACGGTGAGATACCGATCGGGCACGATATCAAACAGTTTCTTCACCAAATCTGAATCTCCGATGCTCCCCCCCAAGCTGCTACTCCTAACTGACAACGCTGTCAGTTTTCCCACAACCTGATCCAGGGATTCATCTTCCTTCATCTCAACTGCATCAAATTCGCTTTTTAGCGTTTGCAGCCGAGCGTCTCTGACCCGATCCGCGCCGACGAACCGCGCCTTCAGTGAGTCCCACACCTCCTTCCCCGTCTTCTTCTTGGCAACTTGCATCAAGATGTCGTCGGGGATGCACTGAAGTAGATGGGCTTTCACCTTCTTGTCCTTGGCGGTCAGCTTCGCCGCTTCCGCCGCCGTCGGCTCCGTCGCCGATGTGCTCTCCTCCGGCTCCACAACCTCCCACTCCTCCCGATCCTCCATGATTGCCTGAACACGAATACACCAACTGGTATAATTCGTGCTCGTCAAGGTCGGATACACCTGGCGCGCTTTCCCGCTGCCCCGCGCACCATCCCCGCTCCCGCCGCCGCCGCCACCGGGAACGATTGACATGGTCCTAGATCTAAGAGTGGCTCCGCATGAGATTGACGGCTCTAATACCAGATGAAAGTCTAGGATCGACAATCAATCACGTTGTATAGTGGATGGATCAAACACACGCAAGAAACTGAACACAGAGCGATCACAGATTTGGAAACTGTCACCGGACGACAGGGTGACAGCGCCCCTTTTCCCTTTGGATGGTTCACGATACAAATGCCTAACCGGCTTACCAATTACCACGCCACACACACTAAGGATCCAGCTACTTATACCTGCAGCTAATGGACCTCTTTTACAAAGCAATAACCGCACAAACTCGACACCAATGCACTGAAAAACACAGAATGCAGATAACTGCAGAACGTGGGCGCGGTCACCACCACCAACTGCTGCCCCGGCTTGTCTGCCTCAGTTTGAACCTGAGCTTCCCGCCTTGCCGCTGCCAGCTTGGACACGCCACGTTGCTACCTGGTGTTGTGACAGGATTACACCAACAAGGGAGCGTCGAGCGCCGAGCGTCCGAGAGAGCGAGTGGTCGCGTGCATGGTTCCTGCTTCTGCTTGCCGACTGTCCCTAAGGGCCAAAGCCAAGGGGCCTAACTGGGGTGGGCCTAGTTGGCCAGACGAAAAAAGCAACGCTGGTGCATCTTCAACCTCCCGTCGCTCGGTCGCTGTGACCAGCGCTCACACCTGGGGCTTGGCGGACGCCGTCGCTGACCGGAGGATAGCAGGGTAGGGACCTAGGGCGGCCGCCCTTGCCTGCCCTATAGGTCGGCTCGCCTCTCTCCTAGTATAGAAGCGCTCAGCAAGCTAGAGGAGACTCGTGCGGAGTGGATAGGAAAGGTCCAGGCCTGGTAAGGAATTTATTTATTTTGTTTCATTTGCAGAGAAATGGGCTGCGTGCATGGACCTTCTTATGACTTTATATTAGGCCCGACAACCATATGGGCCGCCATCGCGGTTGGATTGGCAGCCTTTCTGCGGCGGGCTAACGACTGTACGTACTCGTTTCCTTGGATGGAAAAGCAGATGGAGGCAGCTGATAGTGATAGCAGAAGCAGATGGTTTTATTACTACTCCGATCATATGCGTTGCTTGACTCACCTGCCTGAGCCTGCGGCATCCGTGTTCAGCTTTTTTAGTCCATGCAAATGCAAAAGCATCCGTCTGGGGGTCACATCACATGGTATAAAAGGGAGTGCCTGGTTAGCTGCAGAGCGGACCCTTTTAGATTTGGATCGCCGGTGACGAGCCGCTGCCGTTGCTCCTCCATGTCAATCAGTGGCGACGGCGACATTTGGGTTGGGGTCCTTACGTACTCTTGAGCGAAGACCAAGTAGTCAACAGCCTGTATAAATTTGGTCCAATTTTAAATAACTCATGGGCATGGTCGAGAGTCGAGATATGAAAACTCTAGTGGATAAATTAAAGCCACCAAGGAGAAAGCGACGAGCAGATAGGCAGAGACGACGCCCAGGCAGCCATGTAGAACACAAGAACAATATATGCAGTAGAATCGTGGAAATTTAATAAAATTTAAAATCTATATGTGCTAATTTCAATAAAAAACTTGGCCTCGAGTTTCTTGTCAAGAAAAGAGGCTGGATGAACTAGATCCAATTTAAAATACAACTCTATTGTGAATACGTCGACATAGGCCAATCGGATCCCTTGACCGCGTCCTGATTGGGGACGCTTAACCGACCACTGGTCGGCGGGCCCCTGTCACACAGCTCTATATATATAAAGAGAAAGGTGGGGGCCAGGGCACGAGTGACGAGGTTCACCGCCGCAACTCTCCCACCGAAGTGACCCTATATAGCCCCTCCGATCGCGGGCGCGCTGCAAGTGATGGGAAGCTGCTGGATGCATCGCCGTCCTCTAGACTACACTGCCATGCACTACGTTGCCGCTGCCTGTAGCGATTTCTTCCCCTCTACCTCCTCTTACCAAACCCGAAGGTATGGGCCCTCTACACTGTCTCCCTCTCCCTGAGTCTGCCTTCCACTCCCGATTCATGTTCTAGATCAATTTGAACCAAACAGAATTGAATCAACCCGTAGATCTACACCTAGATGATCCTAAGCACTTAACAATGGTATCAAAGCCATCGATCTAGTGTGTAGATCATGTCAGGGGTAGCAAGTTTAGAAGCAGATAGATAGATCTTATTCGGATCAAAGTAGAGGGTTCCAAACCCTAACCCTAGAAGGGGAAGAACAACTAAAACAAAGAAGGTTCGATTCGGCCGATTCGGATCGACCCACACCCAAACCTGAAGCTAGCGTAGATGGATCCTGGGTAAGAAAAACAGTAGCAGTGGGTTCGGCCAAACTCTAACTGGTTGAACAAAATCATAACCCTAACCCTAACCCTAACCCAAATCGGATTAGCTCCGAGAAGAAGAGAAAGAAGAATCAAACAGAGACAAGAAGCAGGGCAAAGGGAAGGGCTAGGGAGGTGGCTTACCTCGCCGGCCTCCACTCACCGGAGCTCTCCGGGAAGGATCTCTGCACCTCTGCTCCACAGCCGTGCTAGGGCGCCGCCGCTAGGCCGCTCGACGGCGGCACGCTCACCCGCTGGAGAGCGCGTGCGCCGGTGAGGGGCCAGCGACTGCGCCACCATCCCTCCACCGTGGGCTCGCTCCGGTGGCTCTCTGCACTCACTCACTCGGTGACCGCTGCGCTCTGCCATTCGCTGCGCTGAGAGAGAGGAGAGGGAGACCCGAATGACCTAGGGTTCGGGAGAGACGACGTCGCGTGGGGTTTTTGTTCGCCCGAGATCACCGCGTGGCCGTCGAATGAAAATAGACGGCACAGATCAACCGGGCCGAGTTTAAGCCCAGGCGGGCACAAGCACTAGGCCGCTTTCCTAGCCCAGACCCAGGTTGTCGGCCTAGGAGGCGATGCGGGCGCGCGCGCGCGTAGTTGGGCCAGGGCCGCTTTGCCGGTTGGGCCTGAAGGAGCAGTACTGAAATAGAGTCCATTTCCTCTTTTCTAATTTTTTTCTTTTTTCTTTTTCTAGTAAATTGTTATTTCCTAGAAAATGATTAATGGCTCAAAGAAAAATTAGTAAAGAGAATTTTCCTGTGGGTAAAATTCACTAAATTATGTTTAAGTTTCCGCTGCAAAGTTTAATGTTTATTATCTTCTAATTAAATTCGAACCAACCGGAGAATTTAATTTGAAGAGCAGTTATATTTAGTAAATTATGATTATGTTTATCCTCTAATTAAATTGGAACCAATGAAAAATTTAAATTAGAAGAGTAGTCCGTTTTGTTTAAGTAAGATTATGGTATTGTCATTTTCTGACCAACAGTTGATGATGACAATATTATAATGAGTTCAAGTTTGAGGTTTAAATCTCTGATAAATTTCACACCAACTATGATCAATTTTTCAGAGAGTAGATAAGGACCAAGAAATGCTCCTGAACTAATAGAATGTATTTTATTAACATGTTTCCTGCTGCAATGAAGTTGATTATCTTCTAATTAAATTCGAAACCAACAGGAGAATTAATTTTGAAGAGTAGTTATATGTATTTCAAGTTGATTTATAAGTTTTATGCATTAATTCTATTTTCTGCCCAACGGTGATGTAGAATTGATGTAGAAAGCACCTTGTTTATTTAACCGAATGAAATCACTCGGCTGCATGCCAACGGGCTGCAATGCTGGGCTATGTGAATGAAAAGGCTTGAGTCAAGCCAGTTCAGGACTGTTTTTGTTAGTTTATTAATTTTCTGATTAAATTGGAACCAACGGGAAGATTTAATTGGAAAATAAAGTATAAGTGAATGTTTTAGTCATCATGACTAAGTTTTGTATAGATTTATCCCGCATGGGGAGAAGTTTTGGCTATAGTACTTATGCTAGTCAATCCTGCATGGCGGAGAAAAGTTTTGTGATGATTCACATGTTTTGTATCCCGTATTGCGAGAGAAGTTTAGGTAGCTCTTATGTTGTCCTAGTATTGACCATGGCACAATAGAAATGCATCGTCATGGTCAATACTAACCAAAAGATAAGAAAAGATGCAAGCGTGACTTGCAAAAGTACTACTAATAAAGACCTCGTTGAGTTCTTGAAGTGAAATAAGGAAAGTGTACTCCTAAATGGATCAAGAAATAACTTTGTTTACATGACATAATCATATGAATAAAGTAAGTTATAAGTGTCTCCTTGTTCACAGGCTTTCTAAATAGTTCTCAAAATTATGGCAGTAAAGTTCATGCCATATTTCTAGAGGGAGAATATTAAGATCAATTAAGAAAAATACTCTTCATTAAGATAAAGATCAATTAAGAAAGATACTCTTCATTAAGAGTGAGATAAAGATTAATTAAGATGAATGCCACCATTGGAGGAGTACAAGGGTCACAACAATGATACCCTTAAGCAGAGAAATAGCTAAATTCCTTGACTTTTAAACTTGCAACAGGAAGATAGCGTAGTCAGCCTCAAAGATGTTAACAGATTAAACCCAAAATAAGATATTTGAAGAAACACCATTTTTAGAAAAGATGGAAATATCTGAGGGAGCATGGTATGTAGAGGTATGTAGAGACCTAAGACTTGAAAAGAACAGGGACTTGCGTGCCCACTCCAGTGACTCAGGAGCAACAAGCTTCTCAATACCTGTTGATGTTGTATAACCATTACAACACCTTTTGTTAGCTCTTTGAAGAATATGAATAATATAAACAAGGATCTTGTTATACAGGAGCCTGTTGAATCAATTGCCTCTTAGCAATAAGAGCAACAACAGCCCCATATGAAAGTGCCAGTAGCTGAGGCCCTAGAAGGTCTCAAAGAATTAGTAAACAAGTTTTTCTGATGACTATGAAGTCTATGTTAGTGAAGAAATTCAAATGGAGGATGATCCCACCTCATTTGAAGAAGCCATGAGAAGCGTTTACTCGTTTAAATGGCAAGAAAGCTATGGAAGTTGAAATGAATTCGATGAATACCAACAATGTTTGGGACTTAGATGAAATTCCTAATGGAGACAAAACTAGTAGGCTGTAAATGGGTCTACAAGACAAAATGTGACTCCAAAGGGAATGTTAGAAAGATATAAAGCATGACTTGTAGCAAAAGGACTTTACGCTAAAGAGGATGAATAGATTACGATGAGAGTTTTCTCTCCTAGACTCATGTAAGGATTCTTTAGAATCAAAATGGTGTTATTGGCACATTACGATTTAGAGTTACATCAGATGGATGTAAAGACGGACATTCCTTAACGGGGATTTGTATGAAAAACGTTAACTATGGCACAACCCAAAGGTTTTGTCATGGAAGAAAAAGAATGTAATGGGATGCCGTCTGTAGAAATTCATTTATGGGTTAAAAATAAGTCTCTAGACAGTAGTACTTGAAGTTGATGAAACGATAAGAAAGTTTGGGTTTTAAAGAAAATGAGAAGGACAATAGCGTTTATGTGAAGTTCAAGAATGGAAAATTCATTTTTCCACATCCTATGAATAGATGACATTCTACTCACTAGTAGTGATGTTAATCTGTCATTGGAGAAGAAGTTTTGTCCTCAAGTTTCAATGTGAATGATCTTGGTGAAGCGTCATTGGTTCTAGGAATCGAAATTCACCGAGATAGAAGAAAATGGGGTATTAGGACTATCGCAAAGGCATACTTAGAAAAGATTCTAAAGAAATAAAGTATGCATGCGAGTAAACCTACGCCTGCTCCTATAGTCAAGGGTAATAGATTTGGAAACTTTAAGTGTTCCAGGAACCGATATGAGATCGATCAAATGAACATGGTTCCATATGCTTCAGCTGTTGGAAGCTTGATGAGTGTACAAGTACAAGTAAGAACTTACCCTGACGTAGTTTACGTATCCGGGATATTTTGGCAGAAGTCCAGTCCAGATATAGATCACTGAAATAGAGTTGAGAATGTCTTGCAATTTTGCAAAGTATCATAGGCCTCATGCTGAGTAAGAAAGAATAAGTACTCTCAAATAGTTGATGGTACAAATGTTAAGTCTTGGCGAGATGTGTAGTGAAATCCATAGTAGTTGCTAACACTCACAATTAGAGTATTATTGTGGAAAACTCCAACGAAACATTTATGGTGTCATTAGTGATGCATACCATAGTATAGCTTGACATGAGGCTTAAGGAACAGGCAAAAGGAGGTTAAGGAAATTAGTACCCAGATTTAACAATAGTAGACAATAGCAATAACCATTTAAATTAAGTTAACTCCTAAGACAACAGGTCAAGTGTGCTGCCAAACACATTGACACTAAGTTATATGTTGTAAAGGAGAAAATCCAGAATCATTTGAAAGCATTGAGCACATAAGTACCGAGTAAGTACTTGCGGATCCACTTACCAAAGGCTTACCACCCAGTGCGGTCAGAGAACACACAGTCGATATGGGTTTATGGAAAAGCCTATGATTTTTGGATACTAAGGGCCTAGTTGAGTATCTGTTTCAAAACAGAGAGGTGCATTATAGCTGTTAAATCTAATGGCAACTGACCGTGACGATGAGGCACGCTCTATGCACTGATCTGTGATGGAATAGGAACAAGATAAAGTAAGTAAGATAAGTTTAAGTCATAAGATGAGATTAAGGGGGAGAATGTTAGTTTGATCTCCACCAATTGGCCCAACGGCCAATCGGACCCCTGGACCGCGTCCTGATCGGGGACGCTTAACCGACCACCGGTCGGCGGGCCCCTGTCACACAGTGCTATATATATAAAGAGAAATGTGGGGGCCAGGGCACGAGTGACAAGGTTCACCGCCGCAACTCTCCCACCGAAGTGACCCTAGATAGCCCCTCTGATTGCGGGCGCTCTGCAAGTGATGGGAAGCGCTGCCGGATGCGCAGCTGTCCTCTGGACTACACCGCCACGCACTACGTCGCCGCTGTCGTGGCGATTTCTTCCCCTCTACCTCCTCTGCCGAACCCGAAGATATGGGCCTCTACACTGTCTCCCTCTCCCGAGTCTGCCTTCCACTCCCGATTCATGTTCTAGATCAATTTGAACCAAACAGAATTGAATCAACCCGTAGATCTATACCTAGATGATCCTAAGGACTTAACAAACCCGCCGTGCAGTGCTGGAAGAGTAAAACATATTCGCCAAAAAAAATGGACAGGGCTGACACACAAAGCCTATCTTATCTATCAAAGAACAAGGGGCACACATGGTTCTATGATGCCAGCACCAGCAGTTCCCACCAGCAGCACGCCAGCACCAGCGGTCGAGGAGGGCAGCTGTTGGATTTCGGCAGGAAACAGGCATGCAACTAGTACTAGGTAACAGCTACAAGAGGATAACACAAATGAACGCAAGATTTATGCATGCACCATATACGGGAAAGAATATTGCTGCGTACCTTCAACTTCAAGACGGGAATTATCTACAGACGTAGCTTCCACGAGGCCGCTGTCCGGCCAGTCGCTGCTGCAGAGCTGAAGGGAGCGATTTGATACCTGGGCACTCCCTAATTTTAAGCCGACGAAGAGATGAGTATTCTTGTGGTTCTGGCCCACTGGGCAAGGATGCCAGGCTTTTGCAACCGTGCAGATCGAGGACTTTCAGTGTTGAGGGATTTATGATGCATAATTATTTAAAACTATATTACTAACAGTGACATATAATTTATATAAATTCTTATTTTAGGTATGTTACTCCTTCCGCTCGTTCTTACTTTCTAGATACATAGTGAGTGAAGCTATGTATCTAGACATAGTATACATTTGAATATATAACAAACACTTACCAAGAAATGTCTGAACAACTTATAACTTGGAGTGGTAGGTGTAAATTTTAACTAAAATGTTATCTATATTCATAGTATAACCATTACTACACATATAATTTCTTGATAAATAAATTTAAACGCAGGTAGTGCGGACCATATGTGTACTTCCTTATCTTTGGGATTATTTTAGAGTAAACAATCATTATATGACTTAAATATTAATACTCTCTCTAAGTTAGCACCATTCTAGATATCACTACAAGCTCTATCATCAATTTTGAGTGATGTGGTGCATGTTTTAAATGATTGTTTATGTCATTGTAATATTTAAGAGTGCAATTTATGACCTAAAATCGTCATTTTAAAAAGTACACAGGGAGAGTTAATAAAGATACAATAAGAATTTTAGTTTCACTCACTATGTATCTTCATTTTAAACTAGATAGAGAGAACATTGTATCCGTTGTACCTATTGTGTTGGAAAATGAACAAAATGAAAAACGTGCAATTTAATATTAGTAATTTATTTTAGATTCATGACATGAGAAGATATGTGCTACAACAATACTCACCATAGTTTAAGCTAATGTTTAGTAATTGATACATTTATCATAATTGGATAAAGACATCATAGTATCCATTGCGATAGAACATTAACAAAGTGAAAAACATGCAATTTAGTTTTAGTATTTTTATTAGTTAGGCGTATATTAAACAGTAACTAATATTTATGTGCTCTAAAATTTCTATACCGTGCAAGAGCACGGGGTTGATGCACTAGTATATATTAATTACAACTGCCGTCACCCCGATACGGTTGGCGTTCATAGATCAAGATCAAGCCCATACGCTGCATGATTAGGGTCTCACCTCGTCTGAAAGCAGGCACTCAAGAGAGACTCTGAGCCACCAGATGTTGGTTCTGTAGTGGTAGCATCGGCTTAGCAGTCGACAGCTACTTGGGAGGTTGATGAATTAGTGGGGATTCCACCTTTTGCAACACTCAGCTTGATGAAGTTCTTGAGGCAGCGTGCGGCGGAGGTGTCACTGACCACGACCGGATGGTGGTCCCGCGGCGGCATGCTGAGTAGGTCAACGTTCGTCGTGGGCTTGGGCGGGCCAAAGTCTGGTGGATAGCCCTTCTCGTCCTCCGTAGATACATCAACACCAGAGGGAGATAGGGGCATGGAGGATTGCAGATGCACGCGCGGATGGCCTCCGACGGGGCCTCATCCAGAGAAGCGGTCATCGGAGTCGTAGACCGGCGCTCTGGTGAAGGGCCTCTCACGGTTCGGCTGACAGTGAGCAAGACTGCGAACTCCTCTAATATTGGGTCCTCTGTGACGTCAGGACCAACATGTGTGGCGTCCGGGCACGACGCTAGCGTCAACGGATTAGGCTAAGAGAGGCATTAAAGCGTACAAACAACACATATTATAGATTAGCTATATATTTATAGACATTTCGCAATCATATTGGGATGACATGACATGGTTAGAAGATTAACACCAGGAAATGCTTGTGCTCCTACTACTGCTAGCGGACCCAGCCGAAAATGTGAGCTAGGGCAAACCGCTATATACATATAGCGAACTTCGCCGATGTATGGGTCTCACTATGTATGTATACCATATATATATTGGTATATCACATAACAATTATATTCTAATATGTAATTCAGAAAACAAATGATGCAGAAGAAGTTTGAACATGATTACCTTTCATATGAAAAGCACATAAGGAGAATTTTTGTTCCATAATCCAAATAATTTACCAGACATGAAATGGTCAAAACAAAAAGCATAAACAACCTGCAATTAAAATAAAATTTAGTAATGAGTAAGTGATAAATGAGGAAATATGTAGCAAAAAATGTCAAACATACCAATCCTAAAACTCTAAGAGCATGGAGGCCGCTTTGGAGGTAAACTTTTCTTCCCCCAATCCTGTGTTAAACCCATCACCGTCTCTAGCTTCATCTCTTCCCCCCATGGCTTCATCTCCCCCATTCATAGCATCAGCATTCAACAAAAACAATCACCAAAAAAACAAACAAAACAAAGCTGCCCAGGTCCAGCCGCCAGGGGCAGGCCACAGCGAGCAGCGGCGCAGGCCACCGGTGCGCCCGGCCGGCTGCTACTACTTACGGCCGTCTGCAGAGCCCGGCCGCCCGTCGTCGTTGGGATTATGGAGGCGAGAGCGGGGTCCGGATCCGGGGACGCCGGGACAAGGAGCACGGACTGGAGCCGTCGCCACGCCACCGAGCGTCCGAGACAGCGAGTTGTCCCGTGCATGGTTCCTGCTTCTGCTTGCCGACTGTCCCTAAGGGCCAAAGCCAAGGGGCCTAACAGGCTAGAAAATGGGCGACTGGGGTGGGCCTAGTTGGCCAGATGGAAAAAGCAACGCTGGTGCGTATTCAACCTCCCGTCGCTCAGTCGCTGTGACCAGCGCTCACACCTAGGACTTTATATTAGGCCCGACAACCATATGGGCCGCCATCGCTGTTGGATTGGTAGCCTTTCTGTGGCGGGCTAACGACTGTACGTACTCCTTTCCTTGGAAGGAAAAGCAGATGGAGGCAGCTGATAGTGATAGCAGAAGCAGTGCCTCTCTTTCCGTCCCTCCTCATGTTCTATTTTTATTTTCAGGAATGCTATACAACACATGTGTGTTTCTCTCTTTGTTGGCACATGGATTTCCTTTGTTTCTCTGACATGTGGACCGCGCTACAGTTTTGATTTTTTGGGAGTCTGCGCCCAATTCAGTTCCGTCCCTCACCTCCCCCCACCCCCACCCCATTTCCATTCAGACTCTTTGGCTTCTTCGAGGTGACTCCAGGCGACACGCCGCTCTTGTTGGGCTGTCGACCGGCGATTTCTAGGGTTCGTCGAGGTAAGTTCTTTCCCTTTCTTCTGAATGTTGTTTTCCCGGCCATCTCCGACGAGCGTCCTACTGAGAGTACGCTACTACCATGCACTTTCTTGCCCCGTGGCGCCGCGCCTCGACTCCACCGGCGGAAGCCCCCGGACCCCGGCGCTGTTCCAGCCCTCAGACCCCAGCCTCCACCGGTGGAATCGCCCGGATCTTGTCGGCACTCTCCGCCCAGGCCGTCCCCCCCGGGCTGCACCGGCAAAATCCGCCGGATCCCGTCGATGCTCTCTGCCCAGGCCGTCCCCCGCACCACGCAAAAATTTGTACGCGCATCTCACCCTCCCTTGCGGACTTGCGACCACGCGCGGCGATGAGGCCTGTTGTCGGTTGCCGCGGCGATTTCTAGGATAATCTGCTCTCTAGCTTTCCCTCCCACTATCCCAGTGACTCAGTCCCAGATCTGCCGCTCCTCTGTCTCAGATCATGACTGGAGCTATTTTTGGTGAACTTTTTTGCAGGGGTGGTGTTCTGTTAGTCCTTGTTAATTAGGGTTTGATTTGATGGATTGTTCTAGTATTTGATGGGGTATTTGTTTTGTTCATGTCAGAGTGGAGATGTGTTGGATTGTCAAATTTGTTCTTTATATGGTTGGGGTGTCAGGTTGTCACATTACTGTGCTTAGAAGACATTTCATATCGCAGTTGTGAAGGGATTACACAAGTCTAGGACTAAGAGTGGCATTGATATAAGGTGATATATGTGAAGCCAGTGGGTTTGCACTGCCATTCTGATAAACTCTCTTGGCTTTCAAGAGCATCCGATCTATTACTTGCTGGCAGTAAATTAGAAACTTGGAATAGCCATGTCTATCTCTCTGTATGATTTTCTACTTACAAAACGAGATTCCAAGATGATGCATAGCCTCTCGAGAGCTAGTATACATTTATTAGCAAGTAGGAAAGTGGTTTCATTGTTCTACATCAAGCTTGTTGATGGCTAGTTGACATACTGATTTTTTAACTGAATTCAGGTGCAGAGATCCAAGGCTTGGAGGAGGGTACCCACTGAAGGCTGTCAGCAAGGTAAGCCTGCTTGTTGTGTGCTCGAGTGAAGTTTTTATTTTGATTTCATTGTTTCTGATCCCATGTTGAAATCAAAATAGTGAAACTTTATTTTGATTTCATTGTTTTTGATCCCATGTCGCAGTGAAGTTTTTGGCTCTGCTTGTGTTTTTCTCTTTTGTTGCTGATGATCAGTTGATGCTTATTGGTTTGTAGTAGTGTAATTCTTCTAGTTGGTACTTTGTTGTTGTTGTTGTTGTTTAGGTTTAGTGAAGTATTGAATAAGCTTAAGCTGAAACTGTAAATGATTTTATCTATTCAGCTTTCCTGGTTGAGGTTTATGGGCAATGCTGTTTTCAGTTCGACCTCAATGAGTAGTGGACAATTATCACACTTCGATTCACAATAAGCTAGGATTTTCTTCTTGTACTTAAACCGTTTGAAGTTGTTCAGTTTGTGTCAAAAAGATAAAACAGTCTCCTTACGACGAAAACCATACTCCAGTGGAAATTTTGGGGAGCCAGCTGTTAGCTCAAACTGTGTACTTTGACCTTGTTTTGGAGAGGATTTTAGTTTCATTGTTCTTGCAGGAACTAGTTTCTTTTGTTTATGTGTCCAGTCCATCATAAGTCTAGAATCTATGGATCAGACATGGCTGATAACCATGGTGATTCTTCACTTTCTGTGTACGTGTTCTCTGTTAGGGTCGGGGTCAAGTCTCAGGGTAGGACTAGCCACCTATTGAATTACAGTACAACTGTAGAAAAATGATTATTCCTCTTAATTTGTCTGCTCGTTCTGGCTGTAACTTGTCTTGTGTGTCATGGGCTGAGCTAGTGATGATCAGCCATGGTTGTTGGCCTTTTGTTCTCTACTTGCTTCCTGTCTGGTGCCTGCATTGCACGCATGGCCCTTTGTGCATGTAGTTCATTTCGGTCTTGTTCTTCTTTATTTAGTTTTTTTAGAATTTCTATGTGTATGGATAAGTATCCTTGATACATTTATTGAAGAGTCTCTATTTTTTCAACGTGTTCGTATTTGGTGCCCAGAGCTCGAGGATACCCCTGTAGGCCGTAGCATTTTTTCAACGTGTTCGTATTTTTTTTAAGCGTAGATGTCGGCTGTTGGTTGGTCCAGCGTTCTCCATCCAGATCCCGTGCCTTACATTGATACAATGGCACAATAGAGCCGTGTAGTGTAGCATGGAACGATAGAGCCGCACTACACGACAAAACTGACGAGCAGGAGTGGAGGGATGAAGCAAGCAAATACATTGGTGTTGTCTCGTAGGCGGTCTCATATAGTGCCATGTAATTTTAAGACGATTTAATAGACAATATGTACAATGGTTGCCTTTTAAGTTGTCTCATAGAAATTCATAAGTCCTTAATTTATGCATAGAATAAGAATAAAATTATGAGTTGTATGACAACAATAACTAATACAATGGCACAATAGCTATCTTATAGTCTTAAATTTTAGCTCATGAGGTGGTTAAACAACTTTAGCTTACATTGATACATATCATGTGCTTTCTTTCCTAATATACGCAACGTGTTCGTATTTGGTGCCCATAGCTTAGGCCTGCAGTAATATTGTATTTGTTAGCCTAGCACTGCATCATATATATTTTGTTCAGCAGCAGTTTTACTTTGTTTTTTTCATTTTGTCCCTAGTCCAAAGTGGCATGTTGCCGCTCTCTGTCTAGTTCATTGCTAGAAATTAGCCATGTTTTGCTGCCACAAGCAGAATTTTTGTTTAAGTTTTGTTCATAAGTACATTAGGATGATAGTGGTTCAGTGAGTTAGAGAAAATTCATAGTAGTAGCTGACTGGGGTGAGTGTGTTTTTTCATTCCCTGTGCAATATAACTTTCTTGATACAGCAATCTACATTTATAATTCATTGCATGCTTGCCTGTTGTGCTTGTTTTTTTATGGTTGTTAGTTCCTTCTATTAGTTTCCTTTTTTAGCTTCAGCTTCATGGATGCTCGGCCCATTAGCGTATGGGTAGCTGTAGCTTAGTTGCAGATCCATGTCTCACTGGTTATTACCTGAGACTTTCAGTTGAGTTATTAGTTTACTCTAGTTTTATTTTAGTTTTTTTCAGTCTTAGTTTAGGTTTCAGGGTACCTAGTGACGACATCCATTGTCAAAGGATTAGAGAGTTTAGTTCAATTCCAGTAGAATTTATTTTTAGTTTTACTTTAGTTTCAGTTCAATTCCAGTAGTTTTTCTTGACTTTGGATAAGCGTGCGTTTGATTTCCAATAGGGTCAGTTTGATTTGTTTGTTTTGTCTGTGGTTCAGTTTTAGTATTTCTTTTTTTCTTCGGTTTCAGTTTGTGAGCAAGTTTTTTTTTGTAATGTATGTGGTTCAGTTTCAGTTTCTGAGCAAGTTTTTTTCTTCAGTTTCAGTTTTTGAGCAACTAGAAAAAAAACTGAGCAAGTTTCAGTTTCAGTTTCAGTTTCAGGGTATCGAGCAAGTTTCAGTTTCAGTTTCAGTTTCTAGTCTGAACCTGTAGTGTTAGCACAAAGCAGTGTAGAGCTAGTTCAGTTGTAATCTGTACTTATGTTATTTCTTTATTTGTTCTGTAAGCTTCCAATATGTTGATTGTAGCTTTAATATTTTCATCCTTGATCGTTTGAGTTTAGATGGACAGGCGCATGCGGAGCTCTTCATGTCCCCTATTATTCAATCGTCAGCTCCTCGCGTTGAAAGGGAACCTATTTTACTAGAGTTGAAAGACGACGATGTCTGTGCTATCTGCTTGGGTGTCTTAGATATCAGAAAAGTGGACGATGACGAAGCTGCTTTAGAGGCTGCCATGGAGACACTAAGGGTGTTGCCTTGTATGCATGTCTTCCACAAGATATGCATTTTTGGGTGGCTTGGTCATGATAAGTCGTGCCCTCTGTGCCGATATAGGTATCCTAGTGTAAACGATGGTGATGATGTTGAGTTGTAGTTTGGTTAGTTGATATTATAAGTATTGGTTTTTTTATGAATACCGGCTATTGCTAGCTTGTAATTATTATATTGAACTATGATATATAATATATTTGGCTCTAGTTATTCCAGTGATCTTAGTTCATTTTTGTCCTAAAATTCATGTCACTGAGTTGTTTGGAGTTTCAGGTTATTTTTTCAGGAAGGCTCTCAGTTATTTTTTTATTTGTTCTGTAAGCGTCCAATTACTTTTTGAGCTAGTTGTTTTGCTTCTTCTTTTATTGGCTGCAGCTAGCAATGAGGTCATTAACCAATTTTTTTTGTTATGTTATGTAGCCATGGATGATGATGAGTTTCTTTCTGATGCTGATTTTGGAAATGTTGAGAGTGAGAATGACTTTGCTATGAACTATGAAGAAGAAAACAACTCTAATTCTATGAATGTTGGCGAGGTACTAAGTTCAATTGATTTTGTTTTGTTTGTGCACTTGCGTATTATAATAATATGATATATGTTGTTGCCTTTTTTAGGATCGAAACCCCACAGATGATGATATTGATACTGCTGAGATGCTGAAAACTTTTAAGCATGTGCAGGAGGCCTTATCTGGAGTATGTTCTAAAATTTGTGTGGTGAAGATTCATGTATTTAAATTGTAGCACAGCTGTCTGATATAGACTAGTTACAAAATTCTTAGGCCAGGGAAATCATTTTTATGTTAATATTTTGTCTATTCCTTGACGTCTAGTTATCTAGGTACTATTGTTCTCTTTAGGCCAAAACAGTTGAAAGAATGATAATATATTTACACCCTATCTTTTGTAGTGTGATGCAAGCCATTTATTTGGTTTTTTTTCTTACAGTTTGCTAAGTTTGTTGGCAACAACGGGAAATCAAGACGGTCTGGCGTCCGGACGCGTTCTGGAAAGGTAAATTCAGTACCATTTATTTTTTGTGTTTGTCACCATGTTTACTAAATTCAGTAGCTTAACTAGAATTTTTATATTATTTTTTTGCATCGGTTTTCAGATTAACAGAACTGTCAGAGATCGGGGTAAAGGGAAATCAAGTGCTGCTACAAGTACATCAGAGAGGGCATCCTCTAGGTTCAATAGTAAGTATTTTGGAGAGATAATTATGAAATTGGATGAGCATAAGAAGAAAATTATTCAGGATCAGGGTTTCGGTATCTTGCTGGAGTATGTTGGTTGTTCTGCACCTAGAGGCTTTGTGTAGTGGATAGCAGATCAAGTTGATTTAAATTGCTGTGACATAGTTGTTGGAGGGAAAGTGATCCCATTTTCTGTAGAGGGAGTTCATCTTTTCTTAGGCCTTCCAATAGGTGGTGAAGACATTAGGGAAAATCATAATGACTCTGCAAAGACCAAGTTTCTTTCTGAAATCGATGAGACTCTCTGCCCCTGATCAAGACCTTTGGTGAGAAGTTGTTAGGTGACACTTTATCAGATGATGATGTGTTTCGGTACTTTATGGTTGTTGCTTTGTCCACTTTTCTATGTGCAAACTCTAGTACTCTTCCCAGCCCGCAGTACCTTGGTGCTTTGATTGATGTATCTAAGGTGAAAGAATGGGATTGGTCCAAGTTTGTGTTTGATTGGTTGTTTGCTTCGATTTCAAACTACAGAAAGAAGAATAGAAGCACTATTGGTGGCTGCAGATACTTTCTTGCTGTAAGTGTTTCTGTGTTGCTCCTTTCTTCTCTATATTCTGTTTTTTGTCTTAGATATGTACCCTATTTTAGTGATGTCTTTGAAATCTTTTGTAGGCTTATTATCTTTATTTTGTCAATTTTCGAAAACGTAATGAGCTCCCCCCAAATCTGCCAAGGATCCTCTGTTGGAAGGGCTCGATGATTAACAAATATGCTTCTTATGATCGTGTGTCTGGTGAGAAGTATGGAAAGCGCCTGGTAAGTGTTGTCTGTTATATCACCGCCAAACTATGTGATGATTTCATTGTTTTTGAGTTCTCTTGTTGTATTACATGTTGTATTACATGACACATACATCTCTTGTTGTTTTTGAGATCACTGGCTGACTTGAATACATTTTGTGTAGGTGAAATCCATTGAGGACACTTGCTATGCAGAAGCATACCTACTGGCAGATGCTCGTGATTCCTTTAGGAATACTCTCAATAAACATTGTGATTTCATCCGTATAGAGGTAGGTGCCTTGTCCAGTATGTTTATGAGTATTCTTCTATATTGGAAAATACATGATTCATATGGTACTATTAACTTGACATTACAGGACAAAGATGCTATGTGTGAGCTTCTCGAAAACCACTTGACAAACCTTGGCTATAGGAGTCCCGGCACACTTGTTGCCAAAATGTTTGAGTACATGCATGAACGTTATTGTCATGCCGCTGACCCACCTACTGAGGCTCAGAATTCTAATGCCAGAGTGGCTTCTCCAGCACGTGATAATGCTAATGATGGAGGTGTTGATGCTGTGCCTGCTGAAGATGAAGCCCCACTGCCTTCTCCAGCAGATGGTATTATTCCGAAAGATGTCTTGGATCCAAGAATGGCTGCTGTTAGAGGTAAAACAGCTATGAAAGAAGTTGATGCTGCTGCTGGTATAGATGGCATTGTGGAAGATGTCCATCCCAAGGAAGAAGCTTCTGTCGCTGAGAAAATGGAATCAGATGGCTTATACAATGCTTCTGGTACTGAGTATTGTGCTGCTTCTCAGCCAACTGAGATTCTTCCTTCGACTAACTCATCTGCTCATGGTAGATGAAGTGTTATGTTTCATTTGTTTTAGCATTGAATTAACTTTTCTATATTTTGTTTATGCATATTTTTCATGTGCAGAATCAGGTGCAACGAATCAAAAGAGGAAAAAATGCATCATCCCAGTCAACTGAAATTCTTCCTTCCAATGAGTCACCAGCTCTAGGTAGATGAAGTGTTATGTAACATTGGTTCAACATTCAGTTAACTTTTGTATCTCTTGCTCATATATTTTTTTTGTATATTTTCAGGTGCAGCTTCAGGTACAAGGAGTAGCAAGAGGAAAAGGAAAGCATCCCAATTTTCGAGTCCCGACAGTGTAGGCTCTATGACTCGACGAAGACTCTCTACAAGGCTTCGCAAATCCCCCCTCAGTCGCACAAATGTTGATAATGCTGGAATTGGAGGTACGATGGACAATCCTATAATTGTTGAGGAGGTCCTAGTGCAAACTTCTAAAGGTGCAAGTAAACATCAGAAGCTTCATCTAAAAGTGAGTATGTGTTTGTCAATGTTGTTTTTATTTTTTGATGGATGACACTCGAAGCTGAATGCTTATCCATGTGATAGTGTGCTCTAGTCTTCTCTTGTGTCTTATCCTGCTAGACAGTACTAAGGCAGTGATCAAGTAAAGGAAATATCCTACTGACTGGACTTGTTACATCTGTTTTCCATTGTTCAGGAAGGCAAAACAACTAGTGGAGGTGTTGCTCCCCCCTCGATTCCTATTGTTGAGGAAGGCGAAGCAACTAGTGCAGCTGCTGCTGGTCATGGTCTTTGTGGACTGAATAATGCCCAAGCTGCTTCAAGTGCTATTCCTCATGTTTCAGATCAAAAAAGTATCCCCTGCAGTTCAAAAGAAATTGAATTGGATAAAAATGCAGCTCCTGCTCCGGATCTTAACGGTTAGTACCTATTTTGTAGATTGCATTCCCTTTAGCAGTAAATTGTACTTTTGAAATTCTTAACGGTTAGCACTTTTTAGATTGCACTTTTATTAGCAGTAAATTGCACAATTGAAATAAAGCAATTATGATATTTGACATGTGCAATATCCGTTGTTGTCACCTGTAATTTTCAATCTTCTTTACCATTTTCTTTTTCATTAACCAGGGAAAGCAGCTATTGAGAAACCTTGTATAAAGAATAAGGCTCCTTACTTTAATAGTCCTAGCATTCCATCTTTTAGAATGTTTGAATCTGAGGATGATTTGGGAAATTATGATGAAGACCCTAAACTGTGGCGTCCTGTTGGTCCATTATCAGGTGCTAGTATAGCTTGTCCTATTGATCGAGTGATATCTGGGATTCGACGTGCTGTATCCAATGACATGCATAAAACAGTCAATTCTGTGGTAATATGTTTGTAACTTGGTCTTTTTTTAAATTCGTGGTTGTAATATGTTTGTCTTATTCACTATACTATAGCACCTGATTTATTTTCACTTTTTGATAGGTTCAATATGAGAGCAGCTTCTACTTCCGATTTAGCCCTGGACTAGAAAATTGGACTTTTATTGATCGGATGAGTTCTAATCCATCTGGTCCAAGCGGTAGCATGAGCAATCATGAAACTGTTGAGACCGAGAGAAATGACAATGTTGAAACTGTAAGCTTGTTTATTAGATTGGATCAATTTTGTATTGTGACATATCTTGTGATCTATTTTTTGTAACTAATATCGTAGTATTTCTTGATTAGGACCTTAGGCAAATGGAGTCTTTACCTTTTACTGATACTCCTGAAGAATCAATTGCTCCTGTTCCTCTAGCTGCAATCAGCCCTTCTAGAGTACACATTGACATTGTAAAATAGCATTTATAGTTTTATCAATTTGGAACAATTTGTTAGTAGTTGCGACTGCTCTCAGTCATGTAATAGCTAGTACAAGTGCTCTCAGTCATGTAGTATCGATACTCTAGTGTACCTTAGCGATACTAGTGGTGTATATATTGACAATAAAGGCAATAGAAGCATTTCTATTGTCTCATTCTTTATACCTCTATTATGTCAATTTTAAATCAGACATAATAGAGGTACCTATTATGTCAATTTTTAGTTTATGATTTTTGAACAACTTTATGTTTTTTTCTTGATTTTGCAGGCACCTACACCTCTTCCATCCCATCGAGGTGGGACTTCTGTTTCTGCAAAAAGAAGCAATGGTTTAGTCCTTTTCAAACCAAGGTCCTTAGTACTCTTCTAGTGCAAAGTTGGTTGTTCGTCGTCCTAGGAGGACAGTGATCCCAAGCAAATACAAGTTGAGCCCTTATACGATGCCTCATTCGAAGATAACAGTCTCCAGACTTGAAACTGACATATATGAGGTTGTTTTGAAGATGGCAGAAACTGAACATTCCAAGTAAGTTTTCAATGTTTACAACGTCCTTACCGTTTTCACCACTCTTGAGTACACTTGAATCAAGTAATTATGAATTGTTTTCATTTGTCTCAGTCTTGCAATAATCGATTATAGGCAAGTGGTTGTGAAATTAAGTGCACTTGCAAGTTCTCTTAAGCCTCAAGGAAAGGTCCATTACTTTGTAGTGAATGCTTTGTGCAGATTGTTATTCCATAGGAAACACCCTAAGAATTCTTACAAGCATTATTTCTTCTCTAAAGTTGGTGTGTCATTTGTTTCTCTTTTTTTCTCAATTACATGTGGTAACTATATCAAATAAAATAATATTGACCAATCTGTTTTTTGTAGGACTATTTTATTGGAAATCATGGCCCTAATGATAGCAAGGAGAAGGAGCTATATGATAATGCAGTGAAATGCTTTAAGGGTGCTGGTCGTGCAAGGTCATTAGCATACAGCCAATATGTGAGTAACACATCCTTTTAATTTTTTTAAGCTTTTAGCACATATGTTGTGTGCATTGCAGTTGTGCTAATATTCCCTATTTTTCATTTTGTGTTATTTTGTCAGCTTTATTTTCCGGTTCTCTTCCATGATCGGTGGTATGTGGTTATTTTGTATATCACTCGAAGATTGATTGTAATCTTGGATTCCTGTACTCTACATTTTGGAGCAGACTCACATTTCCATAAAGCTATTCGTGATGAATTTGTAAGTAGCAGCAGCACATGGATTCACATCATTTTGTTTGAATGCAATGTGAAATTTTGTTCAAATAAGAAAAAATATATATCTGCACTCTAATTATTTCCTCTACCTGCTTTTAGATACCAAACTTGACCACAGTCTGGAGTGAAGTTGTCCAATTTGACTTTGGGTTCCATGGATATGAAGTTATCTATGCAGATGTACCTCAGCAGACTGAGAAGTAGGTAGTGTACAGTCTTTTTTAATTTTTTTAGATCATATCATTTTGTTTGGTGCTTATAATATTATGTCTTGTCTTTCTCATATCTTGTTTCAGCTTTAGCAATGACAGTAGTATCTTTGCGATGAAGAATCTAGAGCTTTGGGAGCTAAATGTCTATTTGATGGACAAGTTTTCTGAAGCTGATATTGGGCATCTTCGTATCAAGTACATCAATGACATGATTTTCAATGAATACAATAGTTCTGATGATGGTCGATCTAAAGTGATGAAATATGATGCTGAGGTAGTACTAGTTGCAATGTCACTTTGTGTATTGTTCCATCATGTACTTAATTGATTTTTGTTTCTAATATTTTTTTCTCAGGTCTACGAACAGTACTATAAGAGAGCATGACCTGCGTGTTGTGTTTGGATCTTGTGTTTAGGTTCATGTCATGTAGTGTGTAGGTTCATGCTATGAGTGCATGGTACTTTGTAAAGAAGCAGCTATGTTGATGAGAATAGTTGGTGTTCAAATGGTTGTAAATATTAATCTACAGTCAAGAGGCTAAACTAAAGTGGATGATAATATTTGAACCATTATTCTAAGTTTATGTCCTTCTTTGTTAGTTTGTCTTTTTTGTCCACTATGTGTCAGTGTAGTAACCTTTGATAGCGAAGACAAGGACAAGCTTGAGGGTTGTGGAGGTCCCTCTTGTTCTTCTAAAGATGACGTCTGATCCGGTTAGTGTGTGCTTTCTCCGTTATTGTGTGCTCCAAATTGTCTCTTGTGACTTGTTTGTGCTAACACATCTTGAAATATGTTAATTGTGATTTGTGTCAACACACACCGCCATGCTCGGCGCTGTCCCAGAGCGCTACTCATGGACTGGAGGAGAGATTGGGTTCAACACCTACTTCTCCATGGCCAGGGGCAATGCCACTGTCCCTGCTATGGAGATGACCAAGTGGTTCGACACCAACTAGTAAGTCCTTTGCCTGCTACTAATGGTAATTTCAGTTTTAGATTTTGTATTGAATATTTTTTCTGACAAACTTTGTTCTACTTTTATAGCCATTTTATTGTCGCTGAATTGGGCCCTAACACCAAGTTCTCCTACACTTCTCACAAGGCTGTTAACTAATACAAGGAGGCTAAGGCGGTACGATACACTCATTATATTTTTGTTATCTCAGTTTAATGTGCTAATCTATTATCCTAATGTTAATTTCCTACTTGTGTACTTGATTATCTGATGGTTGCTAATACATTCCTATTTCTTTTGACATCATAATTACCCAATAAAGTCATTTGATAGTTTAGCATGCTGCCTTCAGCTAATTGAACCTCAAACTAGTAGTGATCATTCATTTTTAATCCTGCACTTAATTAGTAATTTTGGATTAACATAGAAACTGGGATGTACATCCAGATACCTAATTGGTGTAACATTTTGGAAGCTTGTTATTATGATATTGTCAGATCAAATTGGTTGCAAAGAAACTTGGTACTTTTGAGCTTTCTAGATCATTGTTTGAACTTGAGCGTTGACACATTGACCAAAAATGGCTTTCTTCATGAAAATGACAATTTCAGGCTATAGTAAGAATGTTTCCTGAGTTGTGTTGTGCCTCTGACAAGTTAGTCTGATCTTGCTTTTGTTGTTTTGTTTTTCTTATTTTGCTCTGTTGGAGATTGTCTAAAAAGGATTACGAGTTTAGTGTATTTTCATTTTTCCTATGTCATAAGCAGTGGGGCACACAGAGTGGATGCATTATTTCTTTTGTGTTGTTTACTCTAAAATATAAAAACAGGTGCCTTTTCTTGCAATGATTTCATCTACTTGCTTGTATGGCTTATATGTTGTTGCCTCATGCAGCTTGGTGTTGATACCGTGCCAGTACTTATTGGACCAGTCTCATACCTATTGCTCTCAAATCCTGCCAAGGGTGTGGAGAAGGGATTCCCTCTTCTTTCCCTTCTTAGCAGCACCCTCCCTGTATACAAGTAAGATTATAAACAAGTTACTATCTACTGCTGGCCCTTGAGTTTTCAGTTGATAATTTGATGCATGATGATTGTAGGGAAGTCATTGCTGAGTTGAAGGCAACTGGGGCTTCATGTATTCAGTTTGATGAGCCCACTTTCTGGATTGAATATGCTTGTCGAGACTTATTTTGCTGATGTTCCTGCTGAATCATACAAGTATGTTATTCATGTCGCTAGTTCACCCTTTTCGCAACCATTGTTCCTCCTAGACCCTTTTGTAATGATAGCATACTCACTGTTCTTTGAATGTAGGACCCTAACATCTCTGAGCGGTGTGACTGCTTATGGTTTTGATCTTGTCCGTGGAACCCGAATTCTTGGTCTTGTCATGAGTGCTGGTTTCCCTGCTGGAAAGTACCTCTTTGTTGGGCTTGTCTCTTGAGGCTGTTGTTGGGAAGGGTAATCATACTTTCACTATTTATCTGTCGTTAGATTAGATTTGGTTACAGTTGGCAATATCTGATAATGCCTACCATTTGTTTAGACAAGCTTGTTGTATCAACTTCCTACTCACTCATGCACACCGCTGTGGATCTTGTGAACAAGACTAAGCTTGACAGCGAGATTAAGTCTTGGCTTGCTTTTGCTGCCCAGAAGGTTGTTGAGGTTGATGCTCTTATGAAGGCATTGGCTGGTCAAAAGGATGAGGTATGGTAGTTTTGTTCTCATTCTTTGTTGTTTTAACTAGTCCTTGGTGTTTCTTTTTCCTGCATAACTGGCCTATTCATTTCTGCAAATGACATCTACAGGCTTACTTTGCAGCAAATGCTGCTGCTCAGGCATCGAGGAAATCCCCAGTAGCCTTACATGGTGTGTCTTACATGGTGCAAGTATCACATGACCTGTACAACATGAGATGCTGAGAAAGGACAAAGTTGATGCCACTTTGGGCAGCAGTTTGCATCCTAGCTCCCATTTGCAGAATTGTAGCGGTTTGTGTGAGTCTATGGTAACCTGCCCATAATCTTGCCCTGTTTTGAGGCTCTCGGTCCTTTGTCACATACCTCCCCATCCATGCACTAGTCACCTTGAATTCTGAATCTGAATACCACCTAGTGTTGTGTTCCTGCCATTTATGTTTTGTCTTTCTGTGGTTGTTGCAATCATTGATTTCTTTAGGTAAGGTTTTGCAAGTTAGGATACTTTGAACTGTGAAGTTGTTGCACTGGGACAATATCTGTGTAGTTGTTAGGATACTTTCACTTGTCTTTCTGTGGTTGTTTAGTTGTTAGTTATGATTTGTGCCAACACACACCTATTTTTTGTCCTTGTCCTTCCGTAGAAAAAATTATCTCTTGTGATTTGTGATAACACATCTTGAAATCTATTAATTGTGATTTGTGTCAACGCACACCTCTTTTTTATCCTTGTCCTTCCATAGATAAAAATTGTCTTTTGTGATTTGTGCTAACACATCATGAAATCTGTTATTTGTGATATGTGTCAACATAGACCCGACAAACTCAGCCCCTCCTACCTTGAAATATTCTCTCGTGTGTTGGTTAGGCCACTACTGTCCTGGTCCTGGATCGTTGGCATGTTTTATATTCTGTAAGTCTGTATGGTGTGGTCTCGTGTGTTGGTTAGGCCCACTTGCTAACTTTTTTTTGGAGCTATTTTTGGTGCAGTCTGTAGATCTTGTTTTGCATGCAGTGCTTTGTTCATCTGTTAGTTTCCTTATGGTGAGACTAATTCGCTAGTTACTCTGTTGGTTGCATGCAGGAGAATGTACTTGCTCCCATCTGAAAAAGAACCGAGCTGAAGAGATAGAGGTGACAGGCACTTTGGTTGTCGAACACAAGCTCACAACCATCAGGTAGTGCCGCTACAAAATTACTTGAAGCCATCCAAATGTTGATCTTGGTCAGTCTCTTGTGATTTGAGCTATCACTTCATGAACTTTGTTAATTCTGATTTGTGTCAATAGACATCTCATTTTTGTCCTTGTCCTCGCACATCATTTCGTCTATGCGTTATTTGGAATATATCTGTAACAAAAAAGTATTTCATCTATCTATAGTGTCTAAAGAGTTGTTGTCCCTGTATTTGTTTTCTGTGCACAAGAAAAAAACAACTACGGAAAAATGGCATTCCTAGTGTGATGTAGTATTTTGTTTGTTTTGGACATCAACATGATATGCACATCTCCCATTTTTTCTAACTTACCTGGACAAATTGTTGAGGAAAATTCTACTTCTATGAATTCTACAACATATTATTTAATAACAGAGGTTGTACGTATCATGAAATCTGTTATTTGTGATTTGTGTCAACATAGACCCGACAAACTCAGCTCCTCCTACCTTGAAATATTCTCTCTGTGTGTTGGTTAGGCCACTACTGTCCTAGTCCTAGATCGCTGGCATGTTTTATATTTTGTAAGTCTGTATGGTGGGGTAGGTAAGTGGGAGGAAACTGGTAGTATTAGCTATCTACAGAAGTTGAAATTGCTCTGTTACTTAAATTTTGCTTCTATCTGCTGATCATCGTGAATTGTTGCATGTCTTTGATCACCATGTCCTTAGTGTGGTGTGGCTTCGGGATTAGTGCTACCATTTGATGTTTCCTTCCTCTTCTTTCTTTTTGGCTTCACCGGGGAGCCTACAAAATATTATTAGTTGACATAAATAAGAATTTTTGCATTTGGATTCAAATTCTATTTGTATGTCCTTAAATTTTATACCTGCACTGTCTGTGTCATTCGTTTTCTTATTTTTCTTCTTTTCTGCTGCCACCAGTTTCTTCTTTATTTCTTCTATATGTGTCTTCATTCTGACAGGTTTAGGTGGCCTTCCCTTTCTCTGAATTCTTTCTAGATCATCTATTTCAGTCTGTAGATCTCCATCTTGTGCTGCTATAGTTTGTCCTTCTTTATTTCCTTGCTGGTCATTTTGTGCTTCACCTGTTCGCTGGGCACATAGCATTCTATCTAAATTGATTTCCATCTTGTCGAATTCTGCCATAAGATATTCCATGGCTTTCTCATTTTTTTGATCCTTTTGAATTCAGTATTGTTGATCTCCTAGATAATATGTTGAATCTCAACAATGAGCTTGTTGCAACTGTTTCTTCTTCTTGTCTTTCAACATGTACCTTCATATCCTTTTTTCTCCACCTGTCTAAGAAGTATTTGTCTAGAATTGTGCTGATTTCCTTTTCAATGACTATTTTTAGGATATGAGAGCAGAGTATGCCATCTTTGCTGAATTTTGCACATATGCAGGTAAATTCTTCTTCGCCTTCTGTTAGTTCAGTGTTTACTGTATATCTCCTAAACCTATGAACCTCATGAATCTGGTTACTTTTTTGCCACACCTCAAATGTTTTCCCATCTTCAGTTTCCCTATAGTTTAGCCTTGATGTTGCCTTCAGTTGTAGCTGGAACTTTTTGAATATGTTTCTGTTCTATAGCTGTTGTGCCTGCTGCTCTATTCTGTAGCCGAATATAAATTCCTTGGGCCTTTTCTGCTTGCTATAGCTGTCCTCTAGCCTTTTTGCTCGATTTATGGTATCAACAATCCGATTGTACTCTTTTAGAAAGCTGATGATACTATAGGTTGGCCCAACATTGTCTTTGAACCTCGCATTTGTTGCCTCACTCCTGGATGTGGTCTGTACGAAAGGGAAGAAGTCATTTTTGTAGTAGACCGGGATAAACCTTTTCCTCATTTCCCACGTCTTGGAAAAGTAGTGATTCCCTTCAAGGTTTCTTTCCTCAATCATTCTCTTCCAAAGTCACTCAAATTCTTCCACCGTTGACTATTGTTCACTATATCTTCGAAGTCTTCATATAGTCCTTCGTTTGCTGCAAAGACCTTGACATTCTTATTGTAGCATTTGGTCTTTATGTGGAACAAGCAATTTCTGTGCTTTGTGTTTATGAAGACTTGCTCTATTGCTGATTTCATCGCCATGTCTTGGTCTGTGATGATCGTTTGAGGGTGTTTTCCTCCCATTGCTTCAAGGAAAGTTTGAAATACCCACTTAAAAGTGTCCACTGTCTCATCATGCAGGAAAGCACATCCGAAAAGGCAACTTTGCCCATGTCTGGTGATTCCAACAAATGGTGCAAAAGGTAAGTTGTATCGGTTGGTCATATATGTCATGTCAAAACTTACACATTCTCCATAATCTGCATAATATTTCATAGAATAACAGTCTGTCCAGAACAAGTTTCTCACTCTCTTGTCCTCATCTAAATCAAACTTGTAAAAGAAAGATGGATCCTCAGTTTGTTTCTTTCCGAAATAATCCAGGACTTGTGTCATATCTGATCCTTTAACTTCTCTATTTAGCCTTGTCCTGTAGTTGCTGATATCTTTCTTTTTCATCGGTAGAGCTGTAAGCCCCCCTTTAAGATACGATAGAATAGAAACCATCTTCCTAGTCGGGATATTGTTATCGTTCAGAGTCTTGATAAGTCCTTTTTCCATTTCTGTCATATACTTGTGACCAAAAAATAGCTGATCCCTGTCTCCAGGGCATAGCTCATGATTATGCTCCAAATCAAGAGTTTTAACCTTCCATACACCTCCTTCTTCTTTCACCATCATAACATAAGGACAATCTGACTTCTGCTGAACATTTGTTTTCCTTCTCCTTACCGGTTTCTTTCCAACATCCTTGTCTACTTCAGCTTCTTCTTGCTCTAAACACTTTGGTTCCTTTTCTTTTCCTTGACGAGTGCATCTCATTATCACTTTGACTACCTCATTATTTCTCTTCTTACTTTGAGTTCTTGTCGTATGTGTTATGGCAACTTGAAATCCAGCTAGGAACGCATAGAAGTTAAAGAAATGGTGAGCATCATCCCTACTCTTAAATTCCATCGATAGCTGTGGGGTGTACTTGCTGTTGATTGGTGCATTGTTGCCTTTAGATGCTGCAACCTACTCATTTTTTTTATGAATTCTTCAATCCTTCCTTCGTCAGTTCCTGGCTACCATTTACATGTTCATTATCATCTGTAACTGTTGATGTAATATCTGAACTTGTTGGTTCTACTGCTATGATCCTCAAGTCATTTTCTCCCATTGTTGGTTGGTCATCTTGATTTTCATGCTGCACCTGTAAATATATTAGCAGGAGTCTTAGTTTCTAAGTAACATGATTTATAATACAAATATTTTTTTCAGTGTGTACTGAAATAGTTGAAGAGATCATTTTTTATGTACCTCATCAATGTCCAAGTTATTGAATACATCAGTTTGCCAATAGTATTGTTGAATTTTAGATCTATCATCATCAGCTATGCTTGTCATTACACCATCATCATCAGCGATGATTGCCATTTCTCCATTCTATTTTTGCAAAGATAAGTTTTACTTTGATGGCAGTACATATTTGTATTGCTTATAAATGTAATCAAATTGGCTCAGCTGTCTGTATGTACCTCATATGATATCCTTGACTCTGATATTGACCAGTCAGTTTGTGGTCCAAATATTCCATCCAGATCTTCAAGTCTCATATTCTGTTTTATTTGTTTGATAATGAGAATGGTCACCATTTATAATATAACACAACTAGTTTGACAAGCATATATAATATAGTTTTACCTCATTCCTGTTATTTCCAAGTATCATTTTTGTTAATGATCCTTGCATGTCTTCATGTTGCTGCACAGTTTATAATGAAGCATTGAAATTAAAGTACTGTTATGCTGAAATTACATTGCACATATGTGTGTAATTTACATATGTGTGAATTGTAATTTTTGTGTACTGGTATTATAAATTTTACCTGCGTATTCCAGTCAGTCTGATTATCTTTCTGAGAGTTCCTAATCTGTTCCATCATAAGTTCAGTGTAGCCTCCCTGCATTGAAATATATTCTAGTCGAAAAACAACCTTCTTATGTTGGCATTTTTTTATTCTGAGCAATGATTTTGCTCACCTTTTTGTATCTGTAGGTATTTGAAAGGTCACTGGAACAATTTGTGACTGCAAATATTTGGTAAGGAGTTGACTGCACTTCCTTAATTGCTTCTTGTGACTTCACTAATGTTGGATAATCATCACATCTACTTGTTGTGACATACATATTAGTCTGCTTCATAAAAAAGCAAGCAGCTGAGTACTTACATAGCTTTTCATTGCATCATTGAATTGTGTTTCTTACCTCAAGTAGTTGATCAAACTTGACGGGTGCTTGTATTAGTTGCATAAGGGAAGCAATTGAAACATGTAAGAAAATAAGAAGCCGTTAGTTCTCATTTATTTATTGTTTGTGTCAACTGTTTTGAATTAGGAGTAATTTTACATCATTGTTGCTTTCTTCTTGGCGAATCATTTCCTCATAATTGTGAATCTAATATTGTGCCTCTAACATTTCCTGCAGCCTTGTTCTTCTTTCTAGATTCATGTTCTGTTATAACATCCAGATTTCATATTTTGACAGTTAGAATGTTTCTCATCATTACATATTTCATGCATCTAACACACACTAGGGCTGTTGTAAGTAGTTAGAATCAGCTATAAATAGAAAGCATAGTTTGCCACATTCAGAGTTCACAGCTGCTTCTTGCAGCTCATTGTAGTGTGTTTGGGCTATTCTCACCTCCTTGGTTGCAACATCCAAAAATGCTTGTTTAATTAGTATAATTACATTAGCAGCAAATACCAGTTGCACTATTTGAAATATGCAATTTGTTTTTAGGTATTCTGTATTTTTATTTCCTGAGTTCCTTAATTTGTAAATCTGTAATTCTGATTCCTGAATTTGGTTGCAGCAAATACTAGCAATCTTGGATTACATCTTTACGAGGAAGTCGGTGTGCTTACCTTGGCTATTGAGGTTAGTGGTTCCCCCTCAATCTGTTGGTTGCTTGCCTCTTTCCTCTGGTCTGCTTGCCCCCACGTAGAGGAGATCTTCATCTTTAATCTGTCGGTTGTTTTCTCCTTTCCCCTGCTCTGTGTGGGGATCTGATCTAATCTACACGCAGAGCAGTGCTCTGCTTGCCCCCACGAAGAGATCTGATCTCCACGTAGGGCAGAGGCTTCCTCCTGTTTGCCCGGCTTGTTTCCCAAGTATATAGATTGTTGTTTTTGGGCTTATGTGCTGGCATGTCTTTAGTGGGCCTCTCTGTCTTCTAAGTTATTGGGCTCTGGGCTGAACTACTCTGTCTTCTTAGTTAGTGGGCCTCTCTGGCACGTCTTTATTGGGCTGAACAACAGTTGTGGGCCTTGTTTGCCTGATGGAATTTGTGTGTTGCATTCTCTTAAAACACACGTTTTTTTTCTAGTGTTTCAATTCGTGTGTTTCTTAGGCATCTAACAACCATGTGCTAACTAGTCCAAAAACACGTGGTTTTTCCTATGTTGAAATCTGTGTGTTTTATAGACATCCAACAACCATGTGTTGGCTTATGTTAAAACACACATGTGTACAGTAGACAGACTCTTTATTTTTAAGCATGACAAAAGATTTAAGCATGACAAAAGATTTAAGCATGCAAATGCAAACATAGGCATGTAAAGTAACTAGATGCTTAAAGATACTAATTTGTAAAAAAATATACCACTTGTAGGAAATGCAAATTGATACTACTTGAAAGAAATTGAATCTAGTTACCTAACACGGGAAGGGGAATTTGGGTCCACAGTATTCACTAACCCACTTGGCAATGATTTTGTCCGTCATGATGCACCTCATGAAATGCACCCATACTTTGCCAAGTCTCCAAATTCCCCGAAGTCCATTGGACTTCTCACTTCCCTTTCGGGATCCAAACCTTCTTGGTGCTCTTCATGTTGGAAATGATTTCCTTTGGCACCCAAAAGCATTTGACCCCATTGTTGCCTTGCTTGTTCACCTTGATGGTCACCACCTTGTCATTTTTCTTCTTCTTCAAGAGATAAGGTGTGGAGGCATTTTTGTCCACCTTGTTGGCGTAGGTGTTGGAGAGCTTGCTTGTTTGCTTTTTCTCTTTCTTCTTTGCTCCTCCCCCATTCTTCACCTTGCACTCATAGGACTTGTGACCTTCCTTGTGGCACACGTAGCAAACCACGGTTTGTCCTTCATCAAGCTTCTTCACTCCCTTGATGGTGTTATCTTGATGAAGTTGGGCTTGCTTCGCCTTGCCTTTCACTTGAGTCAAGTCCTTGGTGAGACGAGCTACTTTTTGCTTGAGTTGCTCATTCTCCTTTGCAACCTCTTGTGTGCATGTATCTACAATATCTTTCTCAACACAAACTTGGTTGCACAAAGATGAGTCTACACATAAAACATTACAAGAAGTAGAGGCATCCTTTTTAGACATGTTAAAGATAGAACTTTTCTTTTTAGATGCCTTGGTGCAGGTGTTACTAACGGCTTCAAGTTTAGCAACTTTATTAGTTAGCTCATCACAATGTTTGCACATGGTTTCCATTTTAGCAAGCAAACTTTATAAGCATCTTGTGAGCTAGGTAACTTTTCTTTTAAATTTTTACTTTTTTTTACAAGTTGCTCATCATTAATTGTGCATGCATTTTTGTTGCACTAGCCTCAAGTTGCTCAATTTTAGTAGATAGTTCAATATTTAGATTAGCAAAGTTCTCATATTATTTAAGCAAAGTTTTGTATGCTTCTTGTGAACTATCTAGCTTTTCTTTTAATTTTCCGAGCTTCTTTTGTTGACTAGTGCAAACTTTAGCATAATTAAGATTTTGTTGCACAATTTCATCATAAGAAGGCATTTCATCATCACTATCACTCTCACTAGAGGATGAGCTTTTGTTACCTCGTGCCATAAGGCACATACGAGAAGAGCTTGATGATGAGTGCTTGTGGCCTCACCTCTTGTGATGGTGTTCTTCTTCACTTGAAGAATCATCCCATGACCTTATTGATGTGAGGGCTTGGTTCTTGCATGCCTTTCTTCTTTGTCTTGGGTGTGGGCTTGTTTGGACAAACTTCCACAAAGTGCCCCAACTCGCCGCATCTATAGCATCCTCTCTTTCTTTGCTTATTTCTTTGATTAGTGAAGATGATGTCTTGGATTTGGATGGGCACACCCTTGACATTGAGCCTTTGGATCATCTTCTCCACCTTGTTGATAAGTTTGATTGATTCTTCATCAAGGTCGGAGGTGGAGGAGGAAGATTGATCATCATCACATGAATCTTCTTCATCATCATCATCCTCATCTTCTTCTTCATCTTCACTTGAGGAGCTTGAGCTTGAGCTTGTCTCAACTTGCTTGCCCTTTATCTTATTTTTTTCGCTACATGCGAGAGCTTTGCCTTTGCTTGATGAAGAGGCTTCTTCTTGACCCATCTTACGTGACATTTCAAATGCCACTATCTTGCCAATGACTATGGCTGGGGTCATGGTGCTCAAGTTCTCTATGTTGTGAAGGATGGTGATGATGCTTGCATATTTCTTTTGTGGTAGCACAGAGATGATCTTCCTCATGACATCCGCATGATCTAGCTTTGTTAGTCCTATTGAATGGAGCTCATTGATAATTAGATTCAAATGAGAATACATATCACGAACAAGCTCATCATCTTTCATTGTAAAGGAATCATAATTTTATTTAGCTAGACAATGTTTTTGCTCTTGGAGTTTTAACCAAATTTCATGTGCCATATTTAAGGTGAACACTTGGTTAAACACATCCATGCTAAAAGATTCAAACAAGCAATTCTTAGCTCTAGCATTGAAATGTATTTCCTTTTCTTCACTCTTTGTGGGTTTATCGGGATTCTTGATGGTTTTCATCCCATCACGAGTGACTCTCCAAACTCCCAAATCAACCGCCTCAAGGTAGCAAGCCATTCTAGTTTTATAATAGGGAAAGTTAGTGCTGTCAAAGTGCGGAGGCCTAGAGGTATCCATCCCAAACACTTTAAATAGCGTCGGCTCAACGGCGGTTAAGCCAAAGGTCCAAATTGAGCCAACCAGCTCTGATACAAATTGTAGTGGACCGAGATGCCTAAGAGGGGGGGTGAATTAGGCAACTTAGAATTCTAACTCTAAACTATGGCCTCTTTGTCTAACCCTAGCAAAACCTATGCAAAAGATAAACTATCTAAATGTGCAACTACGGTTTTGCTAGTGTTTTGCTATCTCTACCGCAAAAGGAGTAATATAATCAATGTAAATGCGGAAGCTTAAAGAGCAAGGTAGAGATATGCAAACTCCCGTCGATGACTCCAGTATTTTTACTGAGGTATCAAGAAGCGTGCAAGCTTCCCCCTAGTCCTCGTTGGAGCCCCTCGCAAGGAATCCCTCGTAAGGGCCAAGCTCCCGGTCGGATAACTCCGTGGATAGCCTCGGGCCTTCCCCACACGCAAGTGGATCTCTGACGTGCCTTCCAGCAAGCCTCTCCCGGATACTCCCCGCCGTCTTCACTATCAAGCTTCCGGCCAAAACGCCGTGGGCCTTATTCCCTCCGGTACATGGTGGTGGCCACACCACAAACGCGGTTAGTGTGATCTCGCAAGACTACAAGCCCCTCCGATGTACAACAATTGTACTCGCAAGCACCGAGTGGTAAGAGGTATGTAAACTTCACTAAACACTAGGCCTAAACCTAGAGCAAACGCATAAGCGGTGGTCTAATCAACCTAAGCACTTCGCAAAGCACCTACACTAATCACCTGATAAAACACTAAGCACTATGCAAGTGGAGATCACTAAAATGGTGTATCAACACCCTTGATATGTTTCCTCAGCTCCACTGTTCTCATTTGGCCAGTTGGGGGTTGTTTTTATAAGCCCCACTGAGAAAGTAGCCATTGGGGATGGAATCCTGCTTTTCTGCCACTGACCGGACGCTGATCACGTCCTGACTGGACACGTCTGGTCATCTTGACTGTTAGAGCTGCAATCAACTGATCAGACGCTGCCAGCGTCCCGTCACATACCACCGGACGCGTCCGGTCGTAACTTCGCCGCTCTGAAACCTCTTTGTACTCAACTGGACTCTGCTGTCCTGCGTCCAGTCGATTTGCCGCCAGCGTCCGGTCCAGCGTCCGGTCGCTGCTGCTGACGCCTGTTTGCCGAGCCTCTTGATCGGAGTGTCCGGTTGCTTTCCGCCAGCGTCCGATCACCTCTGTGAGCTCGTTTCTTCGCGATCTTGCGTACGGCTTGGTTCCTATCTTCGTGCTTGGACTTTACTTGATATCTTGGGTCTTCTCTTGTGCTCCTAGGGTCTTGCTTATGGTGTTGATCATCGGATCATCACGTCACCTTCGTCCAAGTCACGTCTTGCACCCTATTGAACTACAAAACAATCACTTGCAAATTCATTAGTCCAATTTAGTTGTGTTGGTCATCAAACACCAAAATCCAAAGTAAATGGGCCTAGGGTCCATTTTCCTTACACCGCTGTGTCTTTTGGTCATCGCCATAGACATCCAGCCACCTAGTTGGCTCGTGGATCTCTCCTCTCCCGTGTGTTTGGCTTTGGGTTTGATTTTGGGACAGCGGCCCAAGTTTTCGAAAGAAATTTGAGGCTCCTATTCACCCCCCCTCTGGTCGCCGTTTCGGTCCTTCAAACAACCCGTGACAGTCCCATATTCTTAGAAATTCTAGAGATGATGGAAGGAGCTTATTTATCCGGGTCCGCCAATGGTGACAGCTTCTCCTCAACAGGTGTGGATGCCGCCACAAGATCTCGAATGGAGACCTGCTCTGTACCAAAGTTGCAGTGCTCAACAAGATCTAAAGCTCTGTGGTTCAAGCTAGTTTCATCTAAACTCATTTAGACATCGAAATTTTCAATACAAGATTCGTAAAAGATAATAATATAAAAGGATAGCATCCTACACATGCCACATGCTAGTGTATGATAGAGTGGTAGGGTGCTCCCGTGAAGTAAGAGCCCGCTAGTGAACGAATAATACCACCATATAAATTTAATGTATTGTTATTATAAAGGTTTCATCTTAATTAGAAGAATCCTGTGAATAATTAGAATAGAGAATTGTTCATCTTAGAAGTAAGTACCGACATATAAAGTTAATATATCGTACACAGGAAATGAATCTATAAAGTTCAAGAGCTAAAGGTATTACGTACTAGGCTTACACCGCGTGTTTTGCATGAAGTTAGAGCATCTCCAATATAGTTCCTAAAAAAGTAATTGGTAAATCAATGAGTTTTCCATGTAGATAAAAAAAGTTGGGAGCACATTTGTTAAGTTTAATTTCTCCAATATTTTACAAAATCTCGCTCCTAAAATATAGAATACAATTTTGCATCAGGAAAACTCATTGATTTATTAAATCACTCTAACCACTTTTATATTTTCTTTCTCTCTTGCACATTTGCACAGGATGCCACATGCTCGTTACGTCCCCAGGCGCCGCTCCTCGTACCAGCACGCGTGCTAGGTATGGTCGTCGGCACCCGCGGAGCAAGGTGCCCGGTAAGGAATTTATTTATTTTTTTCTTCAAGAGAAATGGGCCGCATTCTTACGACTTTATATAGGCCCGGCAACCATCGCGGTTGCATTGGAGGTGGCCTGCAGGAAACCCATGGGAATTATTACTCGTGTCGTTGCAATGGAAGCAGAAGCAGCCTCCTGCCTGCCGCATCCATGTTCAGCTTTTTGAGTCCACATGCAAGCGCAAAAGCATCCTACACAGCTTTTTCATTCAGCAGCATAGCAAGAGAAACCACCAATCCAAACTCCTCACCAAAGCATGCGTATTTGCCGCGACTACATCAGAGAGATGCATGTGCTTAGCTTATCATGAGCTGTGTATATATAAAACCAATAATAAAGGCACCAATGAAACTGATTATAAATAAACGGCGCTTCATAAATAAATCTCCTCCTGCTTCATGAACTCTGATTATAATAGTAACAGTAATCCCTTGACTCACAAAGAATAGCAAACGAATCTAATAATCTATGATCTCACGGATGTAGCCTCCTGCAGAGCAGACGTTGCTCTGGGTCGCTTCGTTCTCCTATGCTATGATGTACTCATGGTGTCTAGTTCTTGCTTTTTACCCTTGCATTGCAGTTGCAGATGAGGGAAGTTTCAGCTTGGGCGTGTACGTCCTTCTTTCTGCTGAATTCATCGCCGGTGACGAAGTTGCTGCTGTTGCTCCTCCTAAGAGCGAGGACGTCAGTCAGTGGCCTAAGAGCGAGGTGCAGAGACGCCCAAGCAGCCGTGGAAAGCGACCTGTTAATTAATTATATATATAATTAAAGAAATCTTCAAGGCTCGTCCAATAAAACCTCAAAATAGGAGTATATATATATAATATGCTAATAATCCGGTCAGACTCTGCTTTTCAGTTGTCAACAGCCTGTATACATTTGGTCCAATTCTAAACACATAATTCAACTCATGGTGTGGTAAGTGGGAAGAGAGTCCATGTGTATATGAAAACTCCACGGAAAAATGCTCAAAGGATAAAGCGAGCAGCAGAGAGGTAGAGATGCCTAGGCAGCCATGGAGAACACAAGAGCGATATATAGATGTCAAAGAATCGTCGAAATCCAATAAGATTTCAAAAATACATATATCTGCTGCTTCGGTCAAAATTAGCACATAGACATAGTAAGCGCGGAGATTTGAAATGGCAGGGCAAACATCTACATATGGCGGCGTGTCCACCAAACAAAAAATGGACAGGGTCGGCATGCAAACACAGGATTTATGCATGCACCATATACGGGAAAGATTGGTGTGTACCTTCAAGACGAGAATCTAGATTCGTAGCTTCCACGAGGCCGCTGTCCAGTCGCTGCTGCAGAGCCGAAGGGAGCGATTTTATACCTGGGCACTCCCTAATTGCAAGCAGACGAAGACATCACTACTGGATTCAGGTTCTTTGCCGAGTGCCTGAGGCACTCGGCAAAGGCCAGATTGCACTCGGCAAAGCCCTTGTAGGAAATCCATAATGTTCATCAGCCTCTGCGCCTGGGCCTGCCGCTCGGCCCGCTCGGCCTCTAGCTGGGCCCCCAGCTCCTGACGTTCCTTCATTTCTTGTTCCAGCCGGGCCTGCAATATTTGACTCCAATGTTTCAGTAATGCAAAGCTAATTAAGGTGTGTAAAGATCAATGTATGACAAGTCAAACAGGAATAACCTCGAGTGCGTCGACCCGGTGCTGTGCAGCGGTCGGCCGTGTGCGAATGGCCGGGCTCTCGCTCGTGCTCCGTGCTCGGATCTGGGAGAGAGAGGGAGTAGAGGCCGTGTCGATGACGCCGTCGCCAAGCCAGAACCGCCCATGCTTCTTGCCTTGCCCCGCCCTCATGACGGCCTCTCCATCGAAGTCCTGGGTGCTCGGATCGTGGTCTGCCCCATGGAGCGACCTCGCCACCTCAGTGTACTCACTGATGCGGGAGTGGACGCTCGGGTTCGTGTATGCCTCGGGCGGGTCCTCCAGGTTGAAGGAGACGTCGGACGTCGCCTTGCCCTTGTGGGCCATACACCATGCCTGGAAGTCTGAGCAAGCCTGGCCACTATGTGACGCCGACTGCGAGAAAGACAGCACGATGATTAGAAATCAGACAGAACTGAGCGTAACAATAGATAAATCAATTCGCGTACCCATGCGTGTTTGTATCCGGCAAGGTTGCGGCTGCCTTGATGGTGTGCTGGACCTTGCATCAGTAAACGACGGTCCCGGGCATCCCTGTGC